>NC_091282.1:1043322562-1043622562 GCF_032444005.1 Ranitomeya imitator | reverse complement strand
GCCTATTTTTATTGTTGCATCAAGAGGCATTAATCTTCTTAAAGTGCCATTATTAAATAGTGGGTCTCCTAAACTGTTGTAGCCTACGCTGTGAGTGGATGGGTTGCCAAGAAATACAACGCACCACAATACCCCTTTCATTAGATGTCCAGGAGGGTCTCTTGAAAAAATGTTGCATTGAATGCAAGGCCTGAGCTGCTACCAATTTATATGCACTCCAATAAGCTTTTAAACCCACATACTGGAGGGGCCTATGCAAATCCCCTTCACAATATTGATTTTGTACTCCCGTACTCCTTTATTTTACACATTGGCAGCAAGGCCAGCCCTTCTGCATATTCAGTCATATGCACCCCATTACGCCTTGGAACCCACATACTGGATGGGCCCATGAAAATCCACTTCACAATATCCATTTTGTACTCCCGTACTCCTTTGTTTTACACATTGGTAGCAAGGCTGTTTCGGAAGCCTACAGCAGCTAATGGCCTATTAAGATGGGAAAGCCATCACCTCACCCCTTTGAAGCGCGGTATACCCAAGGGACAGTTCCTGAGATTGAGAAGGAACTGCTCTGAGAGCAAGGACTATAACAATAAAGCCAGGGACCTTAAGCAAAGGTTCTCTGACCGTAGCTATCCCAGAGCTCTACTGGACGAAGCATGCTATAATTACAGAATGACTGATAGAGCCACATTACTTCACCCACGTGTGAGAGATAATGAAATATCAAAAACCAGGCTAATAGGTACGTTTGATGACCAGCAGACAAAAGTCATGGGGATATTGAGAAAACATTGGGGTATATTAAGAACGGACCCGGACTTGAACAAATGGATTTCTCCGTACCCCTCGGTCACATACAGGAAGGGGAAATCCATTAGGGACCTTGTAGTGAGGAGTCATTACAATCACCCCAAGAAAGGAGAGACATGGCTAGCCAATAGGTCGGTGGGTATGTTTAAGTGTGGTCACTGCAGCCTCTGTAAGGGCATTACACCTTCTAATACGTTTCAAAGCTCAGTCATGAAACGAATATATAAAAACAAGTGCTTTGGAAATTGCAAAACAGAGGGAGTTATCTATGTTTGCACATGTTCCTGCCCCATGGATTAGGTGGGAAAAACCAAACGGCAATTACGTGTAAGGATAGGGGAACATCTGGGTGACATCATAAACAAGAGAGACACCCCACTGGCGAGGCATGTAAACACTGTGCACAATGGTGATGTGGATAGCATTACTTTTAAGATCATTGTGGTGGTTAACCCCTCAATTAGGCAGGGGGATTGGGACAATAAAATTCTTCAGCGCGAGTGCAGGTGGATTTTTTGGATGGAGAGTATGAGCCCTGGAGGTATAAATGAGCAACTCAGCTATACCTTCTTCATCTAAAACTGTTTCGTATTGGGATTATATTTATGGTGGATTACCCTTTTAGTCCAAGTTTAAACTGATTAAGAGTTTTTGTGGCTGCAGCTTAACTTTATTCATGCAGTGTTACTTACACCATTTAGCCCATGAGGGTATTTCTAGATCTGGGCTTATGCCTTCATTCTTACAACAGATATGCAGGATTACTTATCTGTGATTTTGGATGTAAATACCAGCTGCTAGAATTACTTTGGCAATGTAAGAGCAAACATGCATCTATATCTCTAAGTTGGGCCACCTACACCGATGCCTGCCTATAATGTGTATAAATGTATTCTGTTGTGAATTCTGTGGCAGAGTTCACTCCTGTGGTCACAAGTGGTACTTCGGCTGATTCTCTCTGGGAGCTTCCGTTTGTGGAGGGAAGTGGTACTGCAGCTTCTGAGTTTCCTCCCTCATGTGATCTGGTGAGGTCGTTAGCTGCTTCTCTACTTAACTCCACCTAATGCTTTGATTCATGCTTCCTGTCAATGTTCCAGTGTTGGACTTGTGTTTCTCTGGATCATCCCTGTGGCCTGCTGCTCTGCATAGCTAAGTGCTTCTTTGCTTTTTGTTGCTATTTTTTCTGTCCAGCTTGTCTATTTGTTTTGCTGGAAGCTCTGGGACGCAAGGGGTGTACCTCCGTGCCGTTAGTTCGGTACGGAGGGTCTTTTTGCCCCCTTTGCGTGGTTTTCTTTAGGGTTTTGTGTAGACCGCAAAGTTATCTTTCCTATCCTCGTTCTGTCTAGAATATCGGGCCTCACTTTGCTGAATCTATTTCATCCCTACGTTTGTCTTTTCATCTTACTCACAGTCATTATATGTGGGGGGCTGCCTTTTCCTTTGGGGTATTTCTCTGAGGCAAGGTAGGCTTATTTTTCTATCTTCAGGCTAGTTAGTTTCTCAGGCTGTGCCGAGTTGCATAGGGAGCTTTAGGCGCAATCCACAGCTGCCTCTAGTTGTGTTTGGAGAGGATTAGGAATTGCGGTCTACAGAGTTCCCACGTCTCAGAGCTCGTTCTGTTATTTTGGGTTGTTGTCAGATCACTGTGTGTGCTCTGATCGCTATGTACATTGTGTTCCTGAATTGCCTATCATAACAGTATTCATGGTATCTCTCCGGCAGGCTCTATAATTTGCCATGTGTGCGCATACTCATGGAGGGGAGGTGTATGGTATTCTCTAGCCTTCTGATCGTGCACTCCGCCTTCTAGCCACGGGTGTTTTAATTACAGCAGGTCCAATACCCCTCCATAGAGAGAGAGCATTTTAGTCTAGGAAGAGGTTTCACATGTACCCATTCAGATGTAGACGTTTATTCTCAGCGAGGTAAGGCAAGCGTAGGACCTAGTATAAGAGAGATGCCGTAAAGTGGCTACCAGGTACACATAAAATTGGCCATTTTTATGCGCTAAACGCTCTCATTTTTCATATTTCTAGTGCAGTAATGCAGTTCTAATTTCGTATTTCAAGTTTGTATGTTCTAGCGCTGCAGTGTGCTGCCTTATTTATTTAACTATATACGAGTTGGCGACTCTAGGTTCAGCACCTGTTCACACTTAGTCTATGCTTGGATGTGCAGGTCAGGTTTTTGAAATGTATTCTCTAGCCTTCTGATCGTGCACTCCGCCTTCTAGCCACGGGTGTTTTAATTACAGCAGGTCCAATACCCCTCCATAGAGAGAGAGCATTTTAGTCTAGGAAGAGGTTTCACATGTACCCATTCAGATGTAGACGTTTATTCTCAGCGAGGTAAGGCAAGCGTAGGACCTGGTATAAGAGAGATGCCGTAAAGTGGCTACCAGGTACACATAAAATTGGCCATTTTTATGCGCTAAACGCTCTCATTTTTCATATTTCTAGTGCAGTAATGCAGTTCAAATTTCGTGTTTCCAGTTTGTATGTTCTAGCGCTGCAGTGTGCTGCCTTATTTATTTAACTATATACGAGTTGGCGACTTTAGGTTCAGCACCTGTTCACACTTAGTCTATGTTTGGATGTGCAGGTCAGGTTTTTGAAATGTATTCTCTAGCCTTCTGATCGTGCACTCCGCCTTCTAGCCACGGGTGTTTTAATTACAGCAGGTCCAATACCCCTCCATAGAGAGAGAGCATTTTAGTCTAGGAAGAGGTTTCACATGTACCCATTCAGATGTAGACGTTTATTCTCAGCGAGGTAAGGCAAGAGTAGGACCTGGTATAAGAGAGATGCCGTAAAGTGGCTACCAGGTACACATAAAATTGGCCATTTTTATGCGCTAAACGCTCTCATTATTCATATTTCTAGTGCAGTAATGCAGTTCAAATTTCGTATTTCAAGTTTGTATGTTCTAGCGCTGCAGTGTGCTGCCTTATTTATTTAACTATATACGAGTTGGCGACTCTAGGTTCAGCACCTGTTCACACTTAGTCTATGTTTGGATGTGCAGGTCAGGTTTTTGAAATGTATTCTCTAGCCTTCTGATCATGCACTCCGCCTTCTAGCCACGGGTGTTTTAATTACAGCAGGTCCAATACCCCTCCATAGAGAGAGAGCATTTTAGCCTAGGAAGCGGTTTCACATGTACCCATTCAGATGTAGACGTTTATTCTCAGCGAGGTAAGGCAAGCGTAGGACCTGGTATAAGAGAGATGCCGTAAAGTGGCTACCAGGTACACATAAAATTGGCCATTTGTATGCGCTAAACGCTCTCATTTTTCATATTTCTAGTGCAGTAATGCAGTTCAAATTTCGTATTTCAAGTTTGTATGTTCTAGCGCTGCAGTGTGCTGCCTTATTTATTTAACTATGGTAGACCCAGGGCCGCCATCAGGGCATTACAGCCATCACTACTGTATGGGGCCCGATGAGCTGAAGTAAAAAGGGGGGCCCGCACACGCTGGCAGCCCGGTCTGGGCAGGCCCCCCTCTCTTTGCTAATGCTCATCGGGCCCCTGGGATATTTTGTTTAAAGCTGCCGCAGACCAGATACATAATACTGTGGTGATTTAAAGTTACACCTACAGCGTTGTTAATGTATCCGGCGGAGAGAAATGGGCAGTGTACCTTTAATTTGCGGGGCCGGGTGCATCATGGTCCTGACGTCACGTTACACACTGTGAGCAGTTCCTCATTCTGGAGGAGTCACGTGTGGCGTGTGTTGTCGTCGGGCGGGCTGAGGCAGAGAGCAGGAGAAGTGAGGAGACTGCATCCAGTGAGAAAAGGCTTCGGGTGGCTGCATCTGCCGGCGGTAATTCAGGTCTCTCCTCCTCCCCCGTCTGGCAGTTGTGCCGCTCTGTGCTCTTAGTCACACAGAACTGTCATTCCAGTCCTGACATCTATACAGGACAGCAAGGAGCAAATAATGGAATGGGGGGTATTATAATACGGGGGGAGCATGGAGTCTCTGCTGTGATAATAGGTGGGAGATGAGGGATGGAGCAGCTGCAGGGAAGTTATTGATGAAGGAGAGGTAATGGAGCCCAAATTATAAACACAAGAAACTTTATCCATATTTTACTTTGTTCTAAACATCTACTATATAATTGTCTAAGGGTCACTTCCGTCTGTCTGTCCTTCTGTCTTTCTGTCACGGTTATTCATTCGCTGATTGGCCTCGCCAGCTGCCTGTCATGGCTGCCGCGACCAATCAGCGACAGGCACAGTCCGGAAGAAAATGGCCGCTCCTTACTCCCCGCAGTCAGTGCCTGTCGCCCGCATACTCCCCTCCGGTCACCGCTAACACAGGGTTAATGCCGGCGGTAACGGACCGCGTTATGCCGCGGGTAACGCACTCCGTTACCGCCACTATTAACCCTGTGTGTCCCCAACCTTTTACTATTGATGCTGCCTATGCGGCATCAACAGTAAAAAAAAAGTAATGTTAAAAATAGTAAAAAAAAAAAAAACCTGCTATACTCACCCTCCGTTGTCCACTCGCGCCTGCCGCCATCTTCCTTTCCCAGCAATGCTTTGCGAAATTACCCATAAGACCTAGCAGTCTCATGAGACCGCTAAGTCATCAGAGTAATTTCGCAAAGCATCCTGGGAACGGAAGATGGCGGCAGCCGCGCGCCCATCGGCACAGCGCCATTGGATCCCAGGAGGCGGAGAGACGGAACGCTGAGGAGCAGCGACCAGAATGGTGAGTATGTTCAACTGCAAGGGGCCCTCGGATCGTTAGGTGAGTATGTTTATTTTTTAACCTGTGACATACGTGGCTCGGTAATATACTACGTGGCTGGGCAATATACTACGTCACTGGGCAATATACTATGTCGCTGTGGAATATACTACATGGCTCTGTGCTGTATACTATGTTACTGGGCAATATACTACGTGGCTCTGTGCTGTATACTACGTCACTGGGCAATATACTACGTGGCTCCGTGCTGTATACTATGTCACTGGGCAATATACTACGTGGCTCCGTACTGTATACAACGTCACTGGGCAATATACTACGTGGCTCTGTGCTGTATACTACGTCACTGGGCAATATACTACGTGGCTCTGTGCTGTATACTACGTCACTGGGCAATATACTACGTGGCTCTGTGCTGTATACTATGTCACTGGGCAATATACTACGTGGCTCCATACTGTATACAACGTCACTGGGCAATATACTACGTGGCTCTGTGCTGTATACTACGTCACTGGGCAATATACTACGTGGCTCCGTGCTGTATACTATGTCACTGGGCAATACACTACGTGGCTCTGTGCCGTATACTATGTCACGGGGCAATATACTACGTGGCTCTGTGCTGTATACTATGTCACTGGGCAATATACTACGTGGCTCCGTGCTGTATACTATGTCACTGGGCAATATACTACGTGGCTCTGTGCTGTATACTATGTCACTGGGCAATATACTACGTAGCTCCGTACTGTATACTATGTCACTGGGCAATATACTACGACTCTCTGTGCTGTATACTACGTCACTGGGCAATATACTACGTGGCTCTGTGCTGTATACTACGTCACTGGGCAATATACTACGTGGCTCCGTGCTGTATACTATATCACTGGGCAATACACTACGTGGCTCTGTGCTGTATACTATGTCACTGGGCAATATACTACGTGGCTCCGTACTGTATACTACGTCACTGGGCAATATACTACGTGGCTCCGTACTGTATACTACGTCACTGGGCAATATACTACGTGGCTCCGTGCTGTATACTACGTCACTGGGCAACATACTACGTCGCTGTGCAATATACTACGTGGCTCTGTGCTGTATACTATGTCACTGGGCAATATACTATGTCACTGTGCAATATACTTAGTCGCTGTGCAATATACTACGTGGCTCTGTGCTGTATACTACGTCACTGGGCAATATACTACGTGGCTCTGTGCTGTATACAACATCACTGGGCAATATACTACGTGGCTCCGTGCTGTATACTATGTCACTGGGCAATATACTACGTGGCTCCGTGCTGTATACAATGTCACTGGGCAATACACTACGTGGCTCTGTGCTGTATACTATGTCACTGGGCAATATACTACGTGGCTCTGTGCTGTATACTACGTCACTGGGCAATATTCTACGTGGCTCTGTGCTGTATACTACGTCAGTGGGCAATATACTACAAGACTGGGCAATATACTACGTGACTGGGCAATATACTACGTAACTGGGCAATATACTACGTGGCTCCGTGCTGTATACTATGTCACTGGGCAATATACTACGTGGCTCTGTGCTGTATACTATGTCACTGGGCAATATGCTACGTGGCTCCGTGCTGTATACTACGTCACTGGGCAATATACTACGTGGCTCCGTGCTGTATACTACGTCGCTGTGCAATATACTACAAGACTGGGCAATATACTACGTGACTGGGCAATATACTACGTGACTGGGCAATATACTACGTGACTGGGCAATATACTACGTAACTGGGCAATATACTACGTCGCTGGGCAATATACTACGTCGGTGGGCAATATACTACGTGACTGGGCAATATACTACGTGACTGGGCAATATACTACGGGACTGGGCAATATACTATTTGGCTGGCCAATATACTACGTGACTGGGCAATATACTACGTCGCTGGGCAACATACTACGTGACTGGGCAATATACTACGGGACTGGGCAATATACTATTTGGCTGGCCAATATACTACGTGACTGGGCAATATACTACATCGCTGGGCAACATACGTGACTGGGCAATATAACCGATCACGTGATGCCCCCAAACTTCTCGAAGTCCTCCCTGATTCTCTATACTGTCCCCCCGAGCTTTCAGGTATTCCCCGGTACAAGGACTTATAACAAAAACAAATATAAATTATATATGATGAAACGATACACTATATATAAAGGGATTCTGATAATAAGTAAGAAATGAGGAGGGAGGAGACAGGAGGGGCCAGCACCTTATATACAAGGAGGACTATATACACAACCATCTCATTAATAGAGGAAAGGTGATTACGGGCTTCCCTTGTAGATGAGAAATAATGGACACATAGAATTGATCAGTGGCAGTATTTGTTCCTTGTATGTGCTATTATTCAGTCACTATGTGGTGGTAATATGTGGTCTGGTCATGTTGTGTTGGTATTTGTCCCTTGTATGTGGTATTATAGGTCACTATGTGGTGGTAATATCTGATCTGGACATGGTGCGGTGGTATTTGGCCCTTGTATGTGATATTGTTCGGTCACTGTGGTGGTAATATGTGGTCTGGACATGGTGTGGCGGTATTTGTCCCTTGTATGTGGTATTATAGGTCACTATGTTTTGGTAATATGGTGTCTGGTCATGGTGCGGTGGTATTTGTCCTTTGTATGTGATATTATTGGTCATTTTAAACACAGAAAAATAAATACAAATATACCTAATTGTATTGGATATTTTCACAAATGTTTAGTAAGTTACAGCAGAGTAGGGCTCGGCAAAAGGAGTCGGCCTTGTCATGGTGACAGACTAAAAAATCTTTTGGCCAAAACAAAAGCTGCTGGTTATGTATATGGTGATGGGAACTGTAAATGTGTGATTGTCGAGGACATGGTGCAGAAGTGGAGTTTTTCCAAGAGAGACTGGTGGGACTGTGGAAGGTTCAAGGGGTGGAGCCTGGGCGGAGTCTCAAGGGGCCCCGAAAATTTTGCCAATATGGGGCCCCAAAATTCCTAGTGGCAGCCCTGGGTAGACCCATAGCAAGGTATTGACTAGCGTAATGGCAGAAGCCAACGACTGGGAGGTGTTTGGAGGCGTGGAACACTGGTGGGCGTGCACTGTATACGATAGGTCGCTCTGCGCATGTCCACAGCCCTGAGATGCATCTGCGTTCCACAATAAGGAAACGTGGGGCGCAATACCAGAAGTCCACATGTAGTACACAGAAGGAGGCTTGGAGTACAAGACAGCGTGCGTCTCACTTGATAGCACAGGTGAGCGGACCGTATCTAGCTAAATATGAGCGCAAGTGCCTGAACCGACAATGGGACAGATTGATTAATCAAGCAGTCTGAAATGATAGTCATTTAGGTGGACTACAGTAACAGAGTCTATAAAGAGATTGTGATCAACTCTACTAATTCACATCCACTATGATGCCATTATGGCTTGCTCCTAAACATGGTCCCCTGATAAGCCCGTATACTAGGAGGGGGCGAAACGCGTAGGGACGTAGACTTTGGACAAATCATGTCATATCATTCAGATAAGTACCTTATTATGGTTCCAGTAGCATGCTTTTGTTTCTCTATGGCAGTGATATCTATAATATGACAATACGTTGTGCTGTGGCCATGACAGACTAGTAAAACTATATATACGTGATGTTTCCTTCTAGCTTGCTATAAATATATTACTTGGTCGTGGTGACTTAACTATGCAGCCAATTATGGCAGTAGAATGTAAATAGTTTATGAGCGCAAGAGCACTTTATTTCTTTTCCCAAAAAGTTGAACTTTGGAGACCTATTTGCTCCCTCTCTATGCTTTTGACAACCTATGTGACTATATATACATCCTGATTTGAATAAGGGGCGAGCTAAGGGAACAGTCCTGGATAAAAAGCGGACAAAAGTGCAATAGGTTTTAGTGCAATATTATTGTATCTTGTGCAAACTTACTTAATTAGTCTTTTTAGTCATACCAAGTATTTGTGGTTGTGTGTATGGTGTTGGGATTTGGGCGTGGGTAGTGGTGAGGGTCCATATAGGGCCAGAAGGGACAGCCGACGTGGAGTGGGGGCGCCATGCCGAATTTAGGGTGCCAACCTCCTCTGCCAGGAAGGTACAATCCAATAGGAAGCAAATAGGGATAAAGTTAGGACTGTTTGTTCCATATTAGGACTCCCTGGCGTATTTATTGCTGTATCAATACCCCGCTCTGATCTTAGGTTTTGGTGTTGGTTATTACTATTTATATATAGAATTTTAATATGGTTAATTAAAGATATATTTTTAAGGGTTGTTTTTCTTTTTTGGTTTACAGACTGCTAACAGGCAAGACTTCCGTGTCCTCACCAACAGGACGACAGACCATGCTGTCCTCCTCCTCATCCTCCTCCTCCCTGTCCTCAGGCCATCCCCGCTGAACAGACAGTATGACAGCTGTGCTTGTAGTACCGTCTATAGCAGGGGTGTCAAACTGCATTCCCTGAGGGCTGCAAACAGGTCATGTTTCAGGATTTCCTTGTACTGCACAGGTGATAATTTAATCACCTACACACATAATGATTGCAGCACCTTGTACAATGCTAAGGAAATCTTGAAAACACGCATGGTTTGCGGCTCTCGAGGAATGCAGTTTGACACCCCTGGTCTATAGCACATGAAAGTAGCTCCTGTTCTTCCTCCTCCTCCTCATTGCCTACCAATCCACGTTGAGAAGACATGAGGCTGGGCTGAGTGTAATCCACCTGTATGGTTCCTTGCTCCATGTTCTTGTGCTCTGCCTGCAATGCATCCTGTTTAATTGTGAGCAGAGAGTTTTTCAGAATGCTGAGAAGCAGGATGGGGACGTTAATTATAGCGTCATCGCTGCTCACCATCTTGGTGCAGTCCTCAAAGTTTTTGAGGATGGTACATATGTCTGACATCCATTTCCACTCCTGAGGTCTTATGTGTGGAGTCTGAACTGAATATCGATGGCCATGTTGATGTTGGTAGTCAACAACTGCCCTCTTCTGCTCACAAATCCTTTCCAACATTTGCAGCGTAGAGTTCCAGCGTGTGGGGACATCACACACCAGTTGGTGAGCTGGAAGCTGCAAATGCTGCTGAAGCACGGCAAGGGTGGCTGAAGCTGTAGCTGACTTTCTAAAATGGGTAGACAGATGGCATACTTTCACTAGCAGATCCAGCAGCTCTGGGTAGCTTTTCAGAAAACGTTGAACCACAAGGTTAAGCACATGGGCCAAGCAAGGTAGGTGTGTTAGCTCACCTTGCCTCAGAGCCGCCATCAGGTTACGGCCATTGTCACACACGATCATGCCTGGCTGTAGGTTCAGCGATGTCATCCAAATATCTGACTGCTTTTTCAGCGCTGTCCACAGCTCTTCTGCATTGTGCGGTTTGTCACCTATGCAGATTAGCTTCAGTACAGCCTGTTGTCGCTTGACTGAGGCAGTGCTGAAGTGCTTCCAGATTCTGACTGATGTGTTGATTTCAGAGATGGAGGATGAAGAGGAGGAGGAGGTGCAGGAGCTGTAGACTGTGGGGGCAACCCTGATTGATGTAGGGCCAGCAATCCTCGGCATGGGGAGGATGTGTTCCATCCCAAGGTCGACTGGGTCCCGGCTTCCACTATGTTAACCCAGTGTGCCGTCAGTGAGATGTACCGTCCCTGCCCACAAGCACTTGTCCACATGTCCATGGTTAGGTGGACTTTCCCTGTAACAGCATTGGTGAGGGCACGGGTAATGTTGTGGGACACATGCTGGTGTAATGCTGGTACGGCACCCCGGGAGAAATAGTGGCGACTGGGGACTGAGTACCTTGGAACAGCGGCCACCATCAGGTTGCGGAAAGCTTCCGTCTCATCGAGCCTAAAAGGCAACATTTCAAGCGCAAGCAGAAGAGAAATGTCACAATTTAGGACTATGACCTGTGGGGCGTTTGCTGGGTATTTCCGCTTGCGTTCCAAAGACTGGGGTATAGACAACTGAAGGCTGTGCTGGAACAAGGACGAGGACAGGCTTGATGATGGTGCTGATTTACTGTGGGAACAACAGGTGCAGGGCTAGAGGCATCTTGACATGAACAGTGGACTGTGGATTGGCTTCTATGCAAAACAGTGGAAGAAGCAGTGGTGTCACCTGCAGACAGTGTTTCTGGAACCTGGGGTTCAGCCCACAAAGTCGGGTGCTTTGCTGCCATGTGCCTGATCATGCTGGTGGTAGTCAGGCTGGTTGTTTTGCTACCCCTGCTGATGCGGGCATGGCAAGTGCTGCAAATGGCCTGTTTAGGGTTATTGGCAGAGTCTTTAAAAAATAACCAGACTCGGGAAGATCTAACAGTTGGAATGGCAACTTCACTCATGTTAGTGTTACGGGGAATGGATGCATGCCTTCTGTCTGTGGCCACCACACTGCTTCTTTCTGCCTGTTGGGGAGATATGCCTCCTTCCCCATGTGTGCTGCTGTCCTCACTATGCATGTCCTCCTGCCAGGTTGGGTCAGTCACTATGTCATCCACCACCTCGTCTTCCACATCCACACCCTGCCCCTCCTCCTGACTTTCTGGCAATTTTGTCTCATCATCGTCCACCTCTGGTGACACTTTCCCACCATTGCCTTCATGTGACCGGGGCTGGTCAAAGCTTTGGGCAGCTCTACATGCGATCTCATCTGTCCCCACTTCAAGTTGAATGGCCGAGAGTCTGGAATCTTGAAAGGGAAAACTGAACAGCTCTTCAGAGTGTCCAAGTGTGGGATCAGTTGTCTCAGGGCACTCGGTATGGTGGGAGGAAGGAGGATCAGGGTGAGGAATATCCGGGCCACACTCACGGCTACTCAGACTTAACCGTTTGAAAGACATGGTGGTGGTGGTGGTGGCTAAGTGACTGGAAGCATTATCTGCTATCCAACCAACAACCGTTTCACACTCCTTTGGCTTCAATAGTGGTGTGCGGTGGTCCCCTAGAAACTGGGACAGGAAGGTCGAGAGAGAAGATGTGGGTCTTTGTTGTGGCCCACTTTCACCTTGGCCACGGCCTCATCCTCTGCATGCACCATCAGCATCACATCCACTTCCCTGTCCCTTGCCCCTTGCCTTGCCCATTTTAAATGGACTATTACACTATTTCAAAAGCTCAACACAAATGTATTTATTTGTAGCTAAATGATATCTCATCAGTATGCCTGCAAAGCTACGATTTTTCAAACACAAACACCAGGCCTCAGCCTGACATAACAGACTCTATTCCATTTTTTGGGTCTTTTTGATTAATTTAAACCCCCCCAAAAAAGAGTGGCACAAAGCTAGCACACATAACTATGCTACGTATGCCTGCTGAAATACGATTTTTCTAAACCAGATATAATAGAACTCAGCCTGACATAACAAACTCTATTAACTTTTTTTAGGGTTTTGTATAATTTAAAAAAAAAAAAACAAGGCTAGCAGACAGAACTATGAAACTTATACCTGTCAAGCTCCAATTTTTCCACCACAGATACAACAGGCCTCAGTCTGACATAACAGACTGTCTTAAAATTTTTTGGGGGGGTTTTGTACAATTTTTTTAAATGCAAAATAATGTTGTATATAAGTAGAGTAACATATACCAAAACAGTGGAAAACTGGCTTAAAATGCCCAAACTTGGAGCACGCACATATATGAGGCCTGTCATAGAAATACCACACTGCCAAATATGTGGCCTGTATTTTTTAAATGCAAAATAGTGTTGTATATAAGTAGAGTTACAGACAGCAAAAACAGTGGAAAACCGGCCTAAAATGCCCAAACTTGGAGCACACAGATATATGAGGCCTCTCATGGAAATACCGTACTGCCAAATATGTGGCCTGTATTTTTATGCATAATAGTGCTGTGTATAAGTAGAGTCACAGACAGCAAAAACAGTGGGAAACCGGCCTAAAATGCCCAAACTTGGAGTATGCAGATATGAGGCCTGTCACAGAAATACCACACTGCCAAATATGTGGCCTGTACTTTTATGCAAAAATAGTGCTGTATATAAGTAGAGTAGCAGACACCAAAACAGTGTAAAACCGGCCTAAAATGCCCAAACTTGGAGCACGCAGATAAATGAGGCCTGTCACGGAAATACCACACTGCCAAATATTTGGCCTGTACTTTTATGCAAAAATAGTGCTGTATATAAGTAGAGTAACAGACAGGAAAAACAGTGTTAAACCGGCCTAAAATGCCCAAACCTGGAGCTCGCAGATATATGAGGCCTTTTTTGTTTTTTGGGTGAATTTAAAACAAACAAAAAAAAAAGATTGGCAAAAAAGAGTGGCACAAGACTACCACACGGAACTATGCTGGTGCGGAAATTTGATTTTTCAAAAACAAATACACCAGGACTGTATTAATGTGTTTTTTGCTTTTTGGTGAATGTAAACAAACAAATTTTGACCAAGGCTAGCACACAGAACTTTGCTACGTATGCCTGCGGAAATACGATTTTTCCAAAAATGAAACACCAGCCCTCAGCCTGACATAACAGACTGTATTAATTTTTTTTTTTGGCTTTTGGGTGAATTTATATATATATATAAAAAAAGGCTATCACACACAACTATGCTACGTATGCCTGACAAGCTATGATTTTTAAACATTGTATTTTTTTTTTTTTTGGGGATGGGGGTGGGTGAATTTTTGGAAAAAAGAAAAAAAAATTAAAACTGTAGCTAGGTATACAGTAAATAAGCAGCAGCAGCAAACAGTTATGGAGCTTTGGGAGGGATGTAGAGGGAGCTATGTACGCACATACAGTGCATGCAGGCCTTGCACTGATGTGGATATGCCGTGCCCTGCCTATCTAGAGTTACACTCTCGGGATCCACGAATTAGACCTAAAAAGAACTGTTGGTTTCTGAGGAGTTGTGGATTTAACAGTTGCAGACGTACACTAACTATGAAAACCACGATTCTGACCCTATCTCAGCAGCAGCTCTCCCTCTCTCCCTCAATCCGGAGCTGAATGTGGCGAGCTGGGCGGCGCCGGGTCTCTTCTACTCAGGATGATGCTGTGCGGCCAAGCCAATCACTGCACGACCACAACAAAGATGGCTGCGGTGTTTCATGGCCTGGCAGACAATCCCTGCAGCGTGATTGGGTCTCTAAAGTCCGCCAAAAATGCTGGGTAGAGACATCAGTTACCGCCGAACAATTCTGGAAATGCTCGTTGCTCGCCGAGTAAACTGAGTACACTGATACTCAGGCGAGTAATGAGTAGTGGCGAGCACATTTGCTGATCACTATTAAGGAATCTTCCACACATCTGAAAGGCCTCATCCCCAACCACAACAAATAGCATTGGCGGACCTTCGGTGTTGGGAAGAGTTTGTGGCAGGGGGAAATTAAAATGATTCCCATACAAACGTTGGCCCATTTCCGAGTTTTTAAATGTCTGGGAGTCATTACCACTGCCAAAAGATCCAATGTCCACGGCGACAAGCATACAGTCCGCAGCTGCAGTCGCTATGAGCACTATGGAAAAATATTTTTTATAATTAAAGTTCTGGGATCCAGTTCCAGCTAGTTTGGTAATCCGGATATGTTTTTCATCCACTGCTCCCAAACAGTTGGGGAAATTACAAACTTCAAAATATTTTTCTGCAGTTTCCTGCCATATTTCTGTGGTGGGTAGGGGGATTAATCCCTCACAGAGAACATCCCACAATGTGTGGCAGGTGTCTGCGACAATCCCGGATAGTGTTGAAATTCCTATCTGGAACTGGAAATAGAGCGATGATAGGCTCTCTCCTGTAGCCAGAAATCAGCCAACCAGAGAAAGAAAAAAAAAATTCAGAACAATAATATTTATGACGGGTTTTGCAAAACAGAGAGAAGAAAAAAAAGGACATGGCTTTTAGAACAATAATATTTAGGACAGTTTTTTTGCAAAACAAAAAAAGGGAAAAATATTAAGTACATTGCAGAACAATAATAATTATGACAGGTGTTAGTGTTTAAATATTACGTACCTTAGTGTCACCAGCAGACGTTCCTCAGCAGGAATCGCTCTACGGAGAGGGTATCCTGCCTGCTGATGGCTCCTTGTACATGAATCAGCAATTCCATGAAGCTCTCTTGAGACATCCTTGTGTATTCAAAATATTTCTCTGGGTTTTCATGGAGCTCACTGAATAAGGAGTGGTAGGCTCCACGGCTCTGTCGGACTTAAACCATCGGGTGCTGCCAAAAGCGCCAACGCCGTCTTCTCTGTCTTTCTCTTTTCCGTTCTTGCTCACAAGCAAATACAAAGGCTAGAAGCAAGTTGACATCCAAATCCAGATTCTGATAGAAACTCTCCATGCGAAGATCCATCTTGACGCAGGATACAGGAGCATAATCTGAGGATTTCATCTGTACAAGGGTCTATACATAGAAATCCCATGAAACACGCTCATTTGGCATGGCTTGTGTCAAGGAAATTCTCCTGGAAATTTTTTTTCCTATCCAACGCATGCGCATAAAAATGCAAACACATGCAAAAATGCATGCAAACGCATGCAAACGTTGCATTTTTTTCTGTCATGCGTAAGCTGATGCGGATAAAAAACATGTTATCATGCATTTACATGCGTTTTTGCATGCGTTTGCGGATGCGGACGATACATTGCGGACTCAACCACAAATGTGAACCTAGCCTTACATGCACATAAAGCAAAGCCATAACAGATGAGTGTCTCCATATATCAGCACGGTGGCTCAGTGGTTAGCATTGCAGCGCTGGAGTGCTGGGTTTAAATCCCACCAATGACAACATCTGCAAGGAGTTTGTTTGTTCTTCCCGTGCTTGCGTGGATATCCTCCCGCGCTCCAAAGACATACTGATAGGGAATCTAGATTGTGAGCCCCAATGGGGACAGCAATGATAATATATGTAAAGCGCTGCGGAACATGATAGCGCTATATAAGCAGAGCATTGTAAACAATATCTCAGAGGGAAAGACGAGGGCTACCGCACACCTCATCGTAGCCCTGGTGCTTGGTAGCCCTGGTCTTTTCCCTCTCCAATATGGCCACAGGTAATACTTATATATGGAGACACTCATCTGTTATGGCTTTGTGTGATGCAGTGACCCCTGCGGCAGCTAGGGGGCGATGTGTGTGCTCCTCGGGATATGCATGGTGGCGTATGGTGGTGAAACAGTGACTGGCAGAATTGTAAGTGGCCGATATCTGTCGCAGAGGGAGTCTGCGCGGTAAGTCTGAAGTAATGTTTTCGTTCTGGGACCTGTAGTCCTACAAGTAAATTGTGTTGTTTGTCTAGTTGTGAAGGGAGACTTACTGGGCTAGTTATGAGAGATGGGCGGGTCAAACTAGCCACACGCACACACTCCCACCTGTGGGAGTGGTTACAGCTTCATAATGTGACCAGGGTGTGGGTCACATGGTCTCTGAGTGTGGACCTGAAAGGTCTATGCTGGAAGGTCCTGGAGAGCCTATGTGTTGGGAGTGTCATCTCCCTGAAGAGCACGTGGTGGGGCTTTGGACCTGGTGGCCTGGAGTGTTGGACAGACGTCCTGAATAGCACCCGGACAGGTCACATTCCTGTGTGTTGGACGGTCCCCGGTAGGGACGGACGTCCTGAATAGCACACTGAGTAGCCTGTGTTGGAAGTCCTGGGAGTAGGCTTCCTGAAGAGCACAACCTGTGCTGGATGTCCTGGGAGTAGGAGTCCTGAAGAGCACATGCCAGTGTGTTCGACGGTCCCAGGGGGGATGGATGTCCTGAATAGCGCACAGTGAGACTGTGGTCCTGGACGGTCTGTGTTGCTGTGTTGGAAGCGCCTGTGCGTGGAGTCTTCCTGGAGCACCTTAGAGACTGTGGACCTGGACGGTCTGTGTTGGGGAAGCTACCGACCTTTGGTGGCTTTGGACTAACTGATGGGTGCCTGCCAGGCAAGTTGGTGAACCCCATAAGGCAGCTTCCCTGAGAGAGGACTCACAAGGAGGTCAGCGTGTGAAGCAGGAGCTCCAGAAAGGTAACACACGGGAAGGGGGGCTATCATAACGGCAGAGACGTATCTGCCAGTGGAACAGACTATTGGTGCTTTTTGTGTTCCACGAATAGTGATGAACTGTGCGGTCTCCCACGGTATCTGGATGAAGTGAGGTCCAGCGTGTTTAGAGACAGCAAACCAATGTCATGTGCGCTATATGACACGGACATTGGCCAGGCATACGGATACCCCCGGGAACTAGTCAAGGAGGGCTGGCAGGTGTAGTGTCTGAACTGTGAGTTAAAGCCGTATATGAAATATTTGAGTCAAAGCTGCAACTTAATGTCACCGGTTGGTGCCTGTTGTCTTCTATGGAGTTTACAACGAACTGTGCATAACCCGGTTTGTAATGCTATAATAAACCGCATGGACTGTATTTGTGTTAAAAAACGTGCCTGTGTGACTGAATTCCGTTGGTAAGCGAGTGTCCCCCAACACATGCAGTAAGCACAATCTTACACTTTGCTTTATGTGCATGTTACTTAGTATGGACGCATTGGGGAAAGGGATTGATATTTTTACATTTTCTATAGTGACAACTGTATTGATACAAATTATTCATATTCATAGTCATTTTGGTTTTTGGCTTGGTATTGTCCACATATAAAGCTCATATTCTATTATATAGCTCTTTTTTGCCTAAACCATATGATCTGCTTCTATGGACTACAGGTCGTGCTTTTTGTATTCTGTCTATGTTTATTTTATTGCAAATTCATCAACTCTCCCTCTGTCTGACCACAACCTAATTACATTCTCTTCCCTCTCCTCTCCAGGAGCTCAATCCCCATCCACAAACTTACACACCCTCACAGAAATCTCAGACACCTTGATCTACACTCACTTTCTGAATCATTTCTCCCTCTTGCAGACATAAGTTCCTTACACAATGCAGAGGCTGCTGCCGCCTTATACAACCCCTGGCAAATATTATGGAATCACCAGCCTTGAAGGATATTCATTCAGTTGTTTAATTTTGTAGAAGAAAAGCAGATCAGAGACATGGCACAAAACTAAAGTCATTTCAAATGGCAACTTTCTGGCTTTAAGAAACATTAAAAGAAATCAGGAAAGATATATATCTTGGTACCGTGTTAGCCAGTAGATAGAAAAATATTTAGAATTGAGCTTGGCCATGAAAAGATTTGCATACTGTGGGGCCATTTTACTTCCCATTGCTGTGCCAGTCTCCTGTAGATAGATCTTCTTGTCAAATTCAAAGTAATTGTGGGTGAGGATGAATTTTATAAGTTTCACCACAGAACATGCATCAGTCCCTGTGTTTTCCAGGAAGAATTTGCAGGCATTTAATCCATCCTGGTGTGGGATATTGGAATACAAAGATTCCACATCCATGGTGGCCAGGATGGTTCCTTCTGGAAGAGGAGCTATTGCTGATAGTTTATTCAATAGGTCAGTTGTGTCCTGAATGAAGCTGGGTGTATCCTTTACCAGGGGTCTAAGAATACCCTCTACCCATCCAGATAACTGGGGGTCTGTATGTGGGGGAGACAGGGCAAAAGCTTAGAACAAGAATGAATTCTCACCGCCACACAATAAGAGAAAAAAGAATGGATCTACCTGTGGCAATACATTTTTGTCTCCCAAATCATAACATTATGGATATGAAATTACTTGTGTTAAAAGTTAGCTTCAAATCTCAGAGAGACAGAAGAATCTGGGAATATAAACTGATGACAACCTTTGACAGTCTTAATGCAGGAATAAATGTGTCGCACGGATTTATGTCTTTTTACATCAACTAAGGAACTTGCCCCTCAGACTATGAGGGGTCATCACAACAGAGACCCTAATCAGAGGACAATAAAACATTCCTTATCTAAGTAATGGCCCAAT
The DNA here is from genome assembly GCF_032444005.1 of Ranitomeya imitator. Lineage (NCBI taxonomy): Eukaryota > Metazoa > Chordata > Amphibia > Anura > Dendrobatidae > Ranitomeya > Ranitomeya imitator. The sequence continues at coordinate 1,043,603,118 of NC_091282.1, read as the reverse complement.
ATTTATGGACATAACTGTTTATCACTCATGGTAATTCTGCTTCATGTCACCTGTCTTATCCATGGTTTTTCCTTTTTTTTTCTGTGCTATGTTGTGCATAAATATGTGATTCTTCAGAATTTCTTTTAGTCTTTGCCTGATGAAGAGACCTGTGTAGACTCGAAAGCTTGCAATTTGTTACCATCTTTTCAGTTAGCCATTAAAAGGTATCAACCACTGAGGACTCCCAATTCTAAATATTTTTCTAAAAGAAATCAAGAACAAAAAATGTGGTAGTCAGTAATGGTCACTTTTTTTAACCAAGCATTGAGGAAAAATTATGGAGTCACTCAATTCTGAGGCAAAAATTATGGAATCACGAAAAACAAACAAAAAAACACTCCAAAACATCACTATAATTTTGTTGTACTACCTCTGGCTTTTATAACACCTTGCAGTCTCTGAGGCATGGACTTAATGAGTGTCAAACAGTACTCTTCATCAATCTGGCTCCAGCTTTCTCTGATTGATGTTGCCAGATGAGCTTTGCAGGTTGGAGCCTTGTCATGGACCATTTTCTTCAACTTCCACCAAAGATTTTCAATTGGATTGAGATCCGGACTATTTGCAGGCCATGACATTGACCTTATGTGTCTTTTTTCAAGGAATGTTTTCACAGTTTTTGCTCTATGGCAGGAAGCATTATCATCTTGAAAAATGATTTCATCATCCTCAAACATCCTTTCAATTGATTGGATAAGAAAAGTGTCCAAAATATCAACATAAACTTGTGCATTTATTGAAGATGTAATGACAGCCATCTCCCCAGTGCCTTTACCTGACATGCAGCCCCATATCATCAATGACTGTGGAAATTTGCATGTTCTCTTCAGGCAGTCATCTTTATAAATCTCATTTGAACGGCACCAAACAAAAGTTCCAGCATCATCACCTTGCCCAATGCAGATTCGCGATTCATCACTGAATATGACTTTCATCCAATCATCCACAGTCCACGATTGCTTTTCCTTAGCCCATTGTAAGCTTATTTTTTTTCTGTTTAGGTGTTAATGATGGCTTTCGTTTAGCTTTTGTGTATGTAAATCCCATTTCCTTTAGGTTGTTTCTTACAGTTCGGTCACAGACGTTGACTCCAGTTTCCACCCATTTGTTCCTCATTTGTTTTGTTGTACATTTCCTGTTTTGGAGACATATTGCTTTAAGTTTCCGGTCTTGACGCTTTGATGTTTTCCTTCGTCTACCAGTATGTTTGCCTTTAACTTCCCATGTTGTTTGTATTTGGTCCAGAATTTAGACACACATTGCGTGATGATTTACCCTCTTTTAAGAGTTTGATAATCCTCTCCTTTGTTTCAATTGACATCTCTTGTGTTGGAGCCATGATTCATGTCAGTCGACTTGGTGCCAGAAAAAAGACTCGCACATCCAAACTAATGTGAATAGGTGCATACCAGGAGCAGCTACCTCCATACATAAATATACAAAAAAGGTTGCACTCTATCGTGCAAAAGCATGTCTAATATGAAATATATGAAATATGAATAGCAAAATGGCTTTTGAACATTAGGAAAATATTTAAGAGACGCTTTGCACAGAATTTGATATAATCAAATAGTGTGAGCCCATCAACCAATCGTCAAGGTGGTCTCATAAAACTGATGGGTCCCTGATCTCCCTGTCCAAATGTGAACACTTACCGAAGGCCAATGTCTGTATGCCTGGGTGAATGTGGACACCTCTGTTCAGCAAAGCCTACATATGGGTTGACCGGGACCAAGTGTGATGAGATGCAATTAAAAACCACATGGTGATGGGAGGAGTGCGCAGTCAGTCAGCTAACATAGAAATGACAGAAAAAAGACTCGCACATCCAAACTAATGTGAATAGGTGCATACCAGGAGCAGCTACCTCCATACATAAATATACAAAAAAGGTTGCACTCTATCGTGCAAAAGCATGTCTAATATGAAATATATGAAATATGAATAGCAAAATGGCTTTTGAACATTAGGAAAATATTTAAGAGACGCTTTGCACAGAATTTGATATAATCAAATAGTGTGAGCCCATCAACCAATCGTCAAGGTGGTCTCATAAAACTGATGGGTCCCTGATCTCCCTGTCCAAATGTGAACACTTACCGAAGGCCAATGTCTGTATGCCTGGGTGAATGTGGACACCTCTGTTCAGCAAAGCCTGCATATGGGTTGACCGGGACCAAGTGTGATGAGATGCAATTAAAAACCACATGGTGATGGGAGGAGTGCGCAGTCAGTTTGCACTCTATCGTGCAAAAGCATGTCTAATATGAAATATATGAAATATGAATAGCAAAATGGCTTTTCGACTTGGTGCAACAGCTCTCCAAGGTGTGATCACTCCTTTTTAGATGCAGATTAACAAGCAGATCTAATTTGATGCAGGTGTTATTTTTGGGTATGAAAATCTACAGGGTGATTCCATAATTTTTTTCTTCAGAATTGAGTGACTTTAATTTTGTGCCATGTCTGTGATCTGCTTTTTTTCTACAAAATTAAGCAACTGAATGAACATCCTCCAAGGCCTGTGATTCCATAATTTTTGCCAGGGGTTGTAATTGATAATCCCAATTCTCCTAAAACGGGATTAACAGAACCACTGTTTCAATACTTGGATTGATTGCTTAAACTTCTCCTCGATAAAGAGCCATCTTACTTAAAAGATTCTGGTGCCTTCCTCAAAGCTATTAGGCATATAGATTGGCAAGAGGACTTTTCATTGGTCACCATCGAAAGCCTCTACACAAGGATCCCACAAACAATGGGGATCAAAGCTGTTAAGAATATCCTTACAATCAACAATAAAAGTCCAGAATGTATTGCATTCATATTGGAAGCGTTAGATTTTACGCTTCCTCACAATGCATTCAAATTCATGGAAAAATGGTGTCTGCTGCTTGTGGCGCAGCCATGGGGACACCCGTAGCATGTGTTTTCGCCAATCTATTCCTAGCTTTTTTCGAAGATAAATATATCACCATTTTCATTAACCCCCTACCTTAAATATATCCATACATACTTGAGATATGTGGATGATATATTTATGATATGGGCAGGCACTGAGGAACCATTTCATGAGTTTATGTGTGAATAAAAATAATGCGGCACTCACCAGATGGATTGATTATTCAAAGTCCTTTTTTATTTCATCCAAGTGAACTAGAGACTTTGTGTGTGATTTGCAAGTCAAGGAGGCATGCAGGGAGCGTGCAGATGGACGACACCTGGACCCATTGAAGTACTCACTGCGCGAAACGGCCGTCGTCCATATACACGTTCCTCTAGTGCAGCCACTTTTGTCTTACTTTTGAACATTTCATGAGTTTGTTTCTTACTTTAATACTACTAATGTAGAAAATATGAGATTTACGTAAAATTTTGGTGGATATTGCATAGACTTTTTAGATGTCAAGGTGAAAATCAAAGAAGGACAAATTCTTACAAAAACTTACCGAAAGCCAACTTCAACCAATATGATCTTGCATTACAAAAGCGCACATCCCAATCCCATCAAATGGGGATTGCCTTTTAGCCAAATATTACGACTACGTAAGATTAATAATTAATAACGTAAGAATCTTTCAGGAACAGATAAATGAGCTTAAAAGTCACTTTTTACAAAGTGGGTATCCGACATCATTTTAGAGGAAGCATATAACAGAGGTTCTAAAATCTCACATACACAGTTACTTAGTAACATTAGTGTGGAAAATACGGAGAATATCACCACTACGATTCAGCCCGCACAAAAAACGCAGCGGTTTACATTCAATTTTAGACACAGCTCAATGGAAAATGGTATACACTTGGCTATCCACAAAAATTGGCATGTCATTAACCCCTCTGTGACCTTAGACGTACTATCCCGTCGAGGTGCCCTGGGCTTATCTGACCCTGGACGGGATAGTACGTCATAGCCGATCGGCCGCGCTCACGGGGGGAGCGCGGCCGATCGCGGCCGGGTGTCAGCTGCTTATCGCAGCTGACATCCGGCACTATGTGCCAGGAGCGGTCACGGACCGCCCCCGGCACATTAACCCCTGGCACACCGCGATCAAAGATGATCGCGATGTGCCGGCGGTGCAGGGAAGCACCGCGCAGGGAGGGGGCTCCCTGCGGGCTTCCCTGAGACCCCCGGAGCAACGCGATGTGATCGCGTTGCTGCGAGGGTCTCACCTCCCTCCCTGCTCCCTCCAGCCCCGGATCCAAGATGGCCGCGGATCCGGGTCCTGCAGGGAGGGAGGTGGCTTCACAGAGCCTGCTCAGAGCAGGCACTGTGAAGCCTGCAGCGCTGCTAGTCAGATCAGTGATCTGACAGAGTGCTGTGCAAACTGTCAGATCACTGATCTGTGATGTCCCCCCCTGGGACAAAGTAAAAGAGTAAAAAAAAAATTTTCCAAATGTGTAAAAAAAATAAAAAAAAATATTCCAAAATAATGAAAAAAAAAAAAAATATTATTCCCATAAATACATTTCTTCATCTAAATAAAAAAAAAAACAATAAAAGTACACATATTTAGTATCGCCGTGTCCGTAACGACCCGACCTATAAAACTGTCCCACTAGTTAACCCCTTCAGTAAACACCGTAAGAAAAAAAAAAAAAAAACGAGGCAAAAAACAACGCTTTATTATCATACCGCCGAACAAAAAGTGGAATAACACGCGATCAAAAAGACAGATATAAATACCCATGGTACCGCTGAAAGCGTCATATTGTCCCGCAAAAAAAGAGCCGCCATACAGCATCATCAGCAAAAAAATAAAAAAGTTATAGTCCTGAGAATAAAGCGATGCAAAAATAATTATTTTTTCTGTAACATAGTAACATAGTAACATAGTTAGTAAGGCCGAAAAAAGACATTTGTCCATCCAGTTCAGCCTATATTCCATCATAATAAATACCCAGATATACGTCCTTCTACAGAACCTAATAATTGTATGATACAATATTGTTCTGCTCCAGGAAGACATCCAGGCCTCTCTTGAACCCCTCGACTGAGTTCGCCATCACCACCTCCTCAGGCAAGCAATTCCAGATTCTCACTGCCCTAACAGTAAAGAATCCTCTTCTATGTTGGTGGAAAAACCTTCTCTCCTCCAGACGCAAAGAATGCCCCCTTGTGCCCGTCACCTTCCTTGGTATAAACAGATCCTCAGCGAGATATTTGTATTGTCCCCTTATATACTTATACATGGTTATTAGATCGCCCCTCAGTCGTCTTTTTTCTAGACTAAATAATCCTAATTTCGCTAATCTATCTGGGTATTGTAGTTCTCCCATCCCCTTTATTAATTTTGTTGCCCTCCTTTGTACTCTCTCTAGTTCCATTATATCCTTCCTGAGCACCGGTGCCCAAAACTGGACACAGTACTCCATGTGCGGTCTAACTAGGGATTTGTACAGAGGCAGTATAATGCTCTCATCATGTGTATCCAGACCTCTTTTAATGCACCCCATGATCCTGTTTGCCTTGGCAGCTGCTGCCTGGCACTGGCTGCTCCAGGTAAGTTTATCATTAACTAGGATCCCCAAGTCCTTCTCCCTGTCAGATTTACCCAGTGGTTTCCCATTCAGTGTGTAATGGTGATATTGATTCCCTCTTCCCATGTGTATAACCTTACATTTATCATTGTTAAACCTCATCTGCCACCTTTCAGCCCAAGTTTCCAACTTATCCAGATCCATCTGTAGCAGAATACTATCTTCTCTTGTATTAACTGCTTTACATAGTTTTGTATCATCTGCAAATATCGATATTTTACTGTGTAAACCTTCTACCAGATCATTAATGAATATGTTGAAGAGAACAGGTCCCAATACTGACCCCTGTGGTACCCCACTGGTCACAGCGACCCAGTTAGAGACTATACCATTTATAACCACCCTCTGCTTTCTATCACTAAGCCAGTTACTAACCCATTTACACACATTTTCCCCCAGACCAAGCATTCTCATTTTGTGTACCAACCTCTTGTGCGGCACGGTATCAAACGCTTTGGAAAAATCGAGATATACCACGTCCAATGACTCACCGTGGTCCAGTCTATAGCTTACCTCTTCATAAAAACTGATTAGATTGGTTTGACAGGAGCGATTTCTCATAAACCCATGCTGATATGGAGTTAAACAGTTATTCTCATTGAGATAATCCAGATAATCCAAATCCAGATAATCCAGATAATCCAATAATCCAGATAATCTCACAACAAATCCAGATAATCCAAATCCAGATAATCCAAAATAGTTTTTATCGTATAAAAGCGCCAAACCATAAAAAAAGATATAAATGAGGTATCGCTGTAATCGCACTGACCCGAAGAATAAAACTGATTTATCAATTTTACCAAACGCGGAACGGTATAAACGCCTCCCCCAATAGAAATTCATGAATAGCTGGCTTTTGGTCATTCTTCCTCACAAAAATCGGAATAAAAAGCGATCAAAAAATGTCACGTGCCCAAAAATGTTTTCAATAAAAACGTCAACTCGTCCCGCAAAAAACAAGACCTCACATGACTCTGTGGACCAAAATATGGAAAAATTATAGCTCTCAAAATGTGGTATTGCAAAAAATATTTTTTGCAATAAAAAGGGTCTTTCAGTGTGTGACGGCTGCCAATCATAAAAATCCGCTAAAAAACCCGCTATAAAAGTAAATCAAACCCCCCTTCATCACCCCCTTAGTTAGGGAAAAATAAAAAAAAATGTATTTATTTCCATTTTCCCATTAGGGCTAGGGTTAGGGCTAGGGCTAGGGCTAGGGCTAGGGTTAGGGCTAGGGTTAGGGCTAGGGTTAGGGCTAGGGTTAGGGTTAGGGCTAGGGTTAGGGCTAGGGTTAGGGCTAGGGCTAGGGTTAGGGCTAGGGTTAGGGCTAGGGTTAGGGCTAGGGTTAGGGCTAGGGTTAGGGCTAGGGTTAGGGTTAGGGCTAGGGCTAGGGTTAGGGTTGGGGCTACAGTTAGGGTTGGGGCTAAAGTTAGGGTTAGGGTTTAGATTACATTTACAGTTGGGAATAGGGTTGGGATTAGGGTTAGGGGTGTGTCAGGGTTAGAGGTGTGGTTAGGGTTACCGTTGGAATTAGGGTTAGGGGTGTGTTTAGATTAGGGTTTCAGTTATAATTGGGGGGTTTCCACTGTTTCGGCACATCAGGGGCTCTCCAAACACGACATGGCGTCCGATCTCAATTCCAGCCAATTCTGCGTTGAAAAAGTAAAACAGTGCTCCTTCCCTTCCGAGCTCTCCTGTGTGCCCAAACAGGAGTTTACCCCAACATATGGGGTATCAGCGTACTCAGGACAAATTGGACAACAACTTTTGTGGACCAATTTCTCCTGTTACCCTTGGGAAAATACAAAACTGGGGGCTAAAAAATAATTTTTGTGGGAAAACAAAAAGATTTTTTATTTTCACGGCTCTGCGTTATAAACTGTAGTGAAACACTTGGGGGTTCAAAGTTCTCACAACACATCTAGATAAGTTCATTGAGGGGTCTAGTTTCCAATATGGGGTCACTTGTGGGGGGTTTCTACTGTTTAGGTACATTAGGGGCTCTGCAAACGCAATGTGACGCCTGCAGACCAATCCATCTAAGTCTGCATTCCAAATGATGCTCCTTCCCTTCCGAGCCCTCCCATGCGCCCAAACGGTGGTTCCCCCCCACATATCGGGTATCAGCGTACTCAGGACAAATTGGACAACAACATTTAGGGTCCAATTTCTCCTGCTTACCTTGGAAAAATACAAAACTGGGGGCTAAAATATAATTTTTGTGGAAAAAAAAATATTTTTTATTTGCATGGCTCTGCGTTATAAACTGTAGTGAAATACTTGGGGGTTCAAAGCTCTCACAACACATCAAGATGAGTTCCTTAGGGGGTCTACTTTCCAAAATGGTGTCACTTGTGGGGGGTTTCTACTGTTTAGGTACATTAGGGGCTCTGCAAACGCAATGTGACGCCTGCAGACCATTCCATCTAAGTCTGCATTCCAAATGGCGCTCCTTCCCTTCCGAGCCCTCCCATGCGCCCAAACGGTGGTTCCCCCCCACATATGGGGTATCAGCGTACTCAGGACAAATTGGACAACAACTTTTGGGGTCCAATTTCTCCTGTTACCCTAGGGAAAATACAAAACTGGGGGCTAAAAAATAATTTTTGTGGGAAAAAAATTTTGTTTTATTTTTATGGCTCTGCATTATAAACTTCTGTGAAGCCCTTGGTGGGTCAAAGTGCTCACCACACATCCAGATAAGTTCCTTAGGGGTCTACTTTCCAAAATGGTGTCACTTGTGGGGGGTTTCAATGTTTAGGCACATCAGTGGCTCTCCAAACGCAACATGGCGTCCCATCTCAATTCCTGTCAATTTTGCATTGAAAAGTCAAACGTCGCTCCTTCCCTTCCGAGCTCTCCCATGCGCCCAAACAGTGGTTTACTGCCACATATGGGGTATCAGCGTACTCAGGACAAATTGTACAACAACTTTTGAGGTCCAATTTCTTCTCTTACCCTTGGAAAAATAAAAAATTGGGGGCAAAAATATAATTTTTGTGAAAAAATATGATTTTTTATTTTTACGGTTCTGCATTATAAACTTCTGTGAAGCACTTGGTGGGTCAAAGTGCTCACCACACCTCTAGATAAGTTCCTTAGGGGGTCTACTTTCCAAAATGGTGTCACTTGTGGGGGGTTTCAATGTTTAGGCACATCAGTGGCTCTCCAAACACAACATGGCGTCCCATCTCAATTTCTGTCAATTTTGCATTGAAAAGTCAAACTGCGCTCCTTCCCTTCCGAGCTCTCCCATGCGCCCAAACAGTGGTTTACTGCCACATGTGGGGTATCAGCGTACTCAGGACAAATTGGACAACAACTTTTGAGGTCCAATTTCTTCTCTTACCCTTGGAAAAATAAAAAATTGGGGGCAAAAATATAATTTTTGTGAAAAAATATGATTTTTTATTTTTACGGTTCTGCATTATAAACTTCTGTGAAGCACTTGGTGGGTCAAAGTGCTCACCACACATCCAGATAAGTTCCTTAGGGGGTCTACTTTCCAAAATGGTGTCACTTGTGGGGGGTTTCAATGTTTAGGCACATCAGTGGCTCTCCAAACGCAACATGGCGACCCATCTCAATTCCTGTCAATTTTGCATTGAAAAGTCAAATAGCGCTCCTTCCCTTCCGAGCTCTCCCATGCGCCCAAACAGTGGTTTACTGCCACATATGGGGTATCAGCGTACTCAGGACAAATTGGACAACAACTTTCTGGGTCCAATTTCTCCTGTTACCCTTGGTAAAATAAAACAAATTGGAGCTGAAGTAAATTTTTTGTGTAAAAAAGTTAAATGTTCATTTTTATTTAAACATTCCAAAAATTCCTATTAAACACCTGAAGGGTTAATAAGCTTCTTGAATGTGGTTTTGAGCACCTTGAGGGGTGCAGTTTTTAGAATGGTGTCACACTTGGGCATTTTCTATCATATAGACCCCTCAAAATGACTTCAAATGAGATGTGGTCCCTAAAAAAAAATGGTGTTGTAAAAATGAGAAATTGCTGGTCAACTTTTAACCCTTATAACTCCCTAACAAAAAAAAAAATTGGTTCCAAAATTATGCTGATGTAAAGTAGACATGTGGGAAATGTTACTTATTAAGTATTTTGTGTGACATATCTCTGTGATTTAATTGCATAAAAATTCAAAGTTTGAAAATTGCGAAATTTTCAAAATTTTCGCCAAATTTCCGTTTTTTTCACAAATAAACGCAGGTACTATCAAAGAAATTTTACCACTATCATGAAGTACAATATGTCACGAGAAAACAATGTCAGAATCACCAGGATCCGTTGAAGCGTTTCGGAGTTATAACCTCATAAAGGGACAGTGGTCAGAATTGTAAAAATTGGCCTGGTCATTAACGTGCAAACCACCCTTGGGGGTAAAGGGGTTAATAATGAAAAGGATCTACAAAAAAATGGCCTCCAAAAACCTATGTTTTTTCTAACAGGAGAAATCACAATTTAGGAGATATCCTAGTCCACAATAGGTTATTACCTGTGACTAATTGTTGGCTAGACAAACCTAATTCCAAAGGTAATTTTAAATGTGGTGACTTGTCCTAGCTGCCACCTACATATGACAACTAAGCCCTTACGTATTGGTCCTGTCTTACATCAGGTTACTGATTTTATTTCATGTATTGCAAAATTCACTATGTACTGTATATCATATTCTTTCCATGTTTATTTTACTATATTGGTAAAACGATTAGACCTTTGAAAACCAGATTTCGTGAACATTATCGTTCAATTACTTCAGGTAAGGGTTCATTGAGACTTATTAACCATATGCAAGAGAAACACAATTCTGATCCAGAAACCTTACGTTTTGCTGGTCTAGAACTGGTTAACTATCCACCTCAAGGTGGTAACCACAACAATATATTATTAGGACATGAAGCAAGGTGGATCATGGAAACCAATGCACAAGGTCCTATTGGTTTAAATGTCAGATTAGATCTGTCTGTATTTCTCTCAATTTTTGTGTTTCTGCTTTAATGGTAATTACTTTATATATTTGTATATCACGTTGTTTCCCCTTCACTATACATTGGATGGTCAGTCCTTAAAATGGGAGTGACGTCAAGTAATTACACACCTGGACTCGTGGAAGCATTGCTTTGCAAAATGGCTGTTGCCCTGTCTGTCTCACCCTGTACTCCTCTGTAGCCTGCAACCCTCGCTTTGGTCCATGTCCCGCAGTATGGAAGCCGCATATTTTTCATATCTTCAGCTGTCATTTACAGTTTATTTGATGCCGAGCACCTAACACCGTTCACTACACCGCTCTAGCTCTTTGGCTACTGGTCTGCTTTCTGCTTTAGAGCCTTACATATCCTGGTGCCATTACTCATTTTCTAATTCATGCATCTCATGGTATATATCAGAGATTGGAGGGGTATGAGAGTCAGTGGATTCGATTTAGCAAACTGTTATGCATGTGGTTGTGGAACCACTGTGCTATGGTCCAGGTAGAGACTGGAGGGGCATAACTAAGTGCACACCTGACTCATCGCTACAGTCCCTGATGGTGGGGTTAGACTTCACTTAGGTGCATGCCAGGTGTTACTCCAGTAAGGACCCATGGAGTCATGGCAGCTGACCCCCACGGGTCTTGTACGGCACAATCAGGACAGAAACACAGAATGGCCACAATACGGGATAACAGATGCAGATACTCAGGTTCAAGTTCAAGCAGGGTAGACAAGTGACATAGGTACAAGACAGACAGACAGATCAGGATTTGGACTACGCACAGGCAGGACAAACTCGGGTATGGAAATAGCAGGGTGGACTGGGATAAGGACAGACACAGTAGAACGGATCAGGATTACCCGGACCTTACAGCTGACTAACAGGAAACTCTAGTACTAAGTTGCTAAGGCACTTCCCAATAGGGAGAGGATGCCTTATATAGAAGACGTCTCCCAGCTATTGGCTGGGGACATCTTTAGCAGCACGCATGCTGGCCCTTTAAGAGTCATAGAGCCTAATCTCATTAGAGATGCATGCTACTCACAGGTCCTGGAAGCATACATACACCGAGGCAGTGCGGATGGGTAAGTACACACGCCGGCGTCCCTGCAGGGGGGAGAGGTCAGACACGTGCAGGAGCATCGGAGGTTTCCTAACACTGATGTTCCACTTCATGTTCTGGCTTGTGACATCCTCCTATGTTCCTGATTTATTATGTGGCTACATGCATTTTCCTGGTGTTGGCCTCGACTGGGAATCTTTCTCCAGCAATGTTCAAATATCCAAAGGAGAGGCTCAAATCGTGAAAGGTATGCAAGGGAATAAGGCTACAGAAGCAGCAATGTAATATATGTACGTGTCTATACAGAATCATTGTGAATTTACAGCAAACACAGAACTCAATAGGTGTCTTGTTGGTCAACCTCTTAAAGTGAATGTCCACTCTAATGAACATCCTTTGTCTTGAATCTAAATAAAGTCATACATTACACTGATTTCTGTAATCCTGTCACTAATCTCCAAATTCCTTCACAAAGACATAGAGCTAAATGATAGTGATCCCTGAAGATTAACAAAGACTAAGAGAAGCTTACCGATTACTGGTAATACAGTCAAAACACCAAAAGAACTAAACAGGAAACTAAGCAGTAAGCTGCCCCTAGTGGTGGCAGAGTGGTGAAAAAAACTTTATGCCCATAACCTCTTAAAAATACAGAGTTCCTAATTAACAGAACGTTAAACCCAATTCGATATGATATTAAAAGGTGAATGTTAAACAATGAAGTAAATGCAACTACATATATATATATATATATATATATATATATATACAGTGGGGCAAAAAAGTATTTAGTCAGTCAGCAATAGTGCAAGTTCCACCACTTAAAAAAATGAGAGGCGTCTGTAATTTACATCATAGGTAGACCTCAACTATGGGAGACAAACTGAGAAAAAAAAATCCAGAAAATCACATTGTGTGTTTTTTTTAACATTTTATTTGCATATTATGGTGGAAAATAAGTATTTGGTCAGAAACAAACAATCAAGATTTCTGGCTCTCACAGACCTGTAACTTCTTCTTTAAGAGTCTCCTCTTTCCTCCACTCATTACCTGTAGTAATGGCACCTGTTTAAACTTGTTATCAGTATAAAAAGACACCTGTGCACACCCTCAAACAGTCTGACTCCAAACTCCACTATGGTGAAGACCAAAGAGCTGTCAAAGGACACCAGAAACAAAATTGTAGCCCTGCACCAGGCTGGGAAGACTGAATCTGCAATAGCCAACCAGCTTGGAGTGAAGAAATCAACAGTGGGAGCAATAATTAGAAAATGGAAGACATACAAGACCACTGATAATCTCCCTCGATCTGGGGCTCCACGCAAAATCCCACCCCGTGGTGTCAGAATGATCACAAGAACGGTGAGCAAAAATCCCAGAACTACGTGGGGGGACCTAGTGAATGAACTGCAGAGAGCTGGGACCAATGTAACAAGGCCTACCATAAGTAACACACTACGCCACCATGGACTCAGATCCTGCAGTGCCAGACGTGTCCCACTGCTTAAGCCAGTACATGTCCGGGCCCGTCTGAAGTTTGCTAGAGAGCATTTGGATGATCCAGAGGAGTTTTGGGAGAATGTCCTATGGTCTGATGAAATCAAACTGGAACTGTTTGGTAGAAACACAACTTGTCGTGTTTGGAGGAAAAAGAATACTGAGTTGCATCCATCAAACACCATACCTACTGTAAAGCATGGTGGTGGAAACATCATGCTTTGGGGCTGTTTCTATGCAAAGGGGCCAGGACGACTGATCCGGGTACATGAAAGAATGAATGGGGCCATGTATCGTGAGATTTTTAGTGCAAACCTCCTTCCATCAGCAAGGGCATTGAAGATGAAACGTGGCTGGGTCTTTCAACATGACAATGATCCAAAGCACACCGCCAGGGCAACGAAGGAGTGGCTTCGTAAGAAGCATTTCAAGGTCCTGGAGTGGCCTAGCCAGTCTCCAGATCTCAACCCTATAGAAAACCTTTGGAGGGAGTTGAAAGTCCGTGTTGCCAAGCGAAAAGCCAAAAACATCACTGCTCTAGAGGAGATCTGCATGGAGGAATGGGCCAACATACCAACAACAGTGTGTGGCAACCTTGTGAAGACTTACAGAAAACGTTTGACCTCTGTCATTGCCAACAAAGGATATATTACAAAGTATTGAGATTAAATTTAGTTTCTGACCAAATACTTATTTTCCACCATAATATGCAAATAAAATGATAAAAAAACAGACAATGTGATTTTCTGGATTTTTTTTTCTCAGTTTGTCTCCCATAGTTGAGGTCTACCTATGATGTAAATTACAGACGCCTCTCATCTTTTTAAGTGGTGGAACTTGCACTATTGCTGACTGACTAAATACTTTTTTGCCCCACTGTATATATATATACAGTTATATGAAAAAGTTTGGGCACCCCTATTAATCTTAAGCTTAATGTTTTATAAAAATTTTTTTTTTTTTGCAACAGCTATTTCAGTTTCATATATCTAATAACTGTTGGGCACAGTAATGTTTCTGCCTTGAAATGAGGTTTATTGTACTAACAGAAAATGTGCAATCTGCATTCAAACAAAATTTGACAGGTGCATAAGTATGGGCACCCTTATCATTTTCTTGTTTTAAATACTCTTACCTACTTTTTACTGACTTACTAAAGCACTTTTTTTTGTTTTCTAACCTCATTAAGCTTTGAACTTCATAGCCAGGTGTATGCAATCATGAGAAAAGCTTCTTAAAGTGGCCACTTGCAAGTTCTTCTCCTGTTTGAATCTCCTTTGAAGAGTGGCATCATGGGCTCCTCAAAACAACTGTCTAATGATCTGAAAACAAAGATTATTCAACATAGTTGTTCAGGGGAAGGTTACAAAAAGCTGTCTCAGAGATTTAACCTGTCAATTTCCACTGTGAGGAACATAGTAAGGAAATGGAAGAAAACAGGTACAGTTCTTGTTAAGGCCAGAAGTGGCAGGCCAAGAAAAACATCAGAAAGGCAGAGAAGAAGAATGGTGAGATCAGTCAAGGACAATCCTCAGAGATCTGCAGCATCAACTTGCTGCAGATGGTGTCACTGTGCATCGGTCAACTATACAATGCACTTTGCACAAGGAGAAGCTGTATGGGAGAGTGATGCGAAAGAAGCCGTTTCTGCAAGCACGCCACAAACAGAGTCGGCTGAGGTATGCAAAAGCACATTTGGAGAAGCCAATTTCTTTTTGGAAGAAGGTCCTGTTGACTGATGAAACCAAGATTGAGTTGTTTGGTCATACAAAAAGGCATTATGCATGGCGGCCAAAAAACACAGCATTCCAAGAAAAACACTTGCTACCCACAGTAAATTTTGGTGGAGGTTCCATCATGCTTTGGGGCTGTGTGGCCAATGCCAGCAAAGGGAATCTTGTTAAAGTTGAGGGACGCATGGATTCCTCTCAGTATCAGCAGATTCTTGACAATAGTGTTCATGAATCAGTGACAAAGTTGAAGTTACGCAGGGGATGGATCTTTCAGCAAGACAATGATCCAAAACACCGCTCCAAATCTACTCAGGCATTCATGCAGAGGAACAATTACACTGTTCTGGAATGGCCATCCCAGTCCCCAGACCTGAATATCATTGAACATCAGTGGGATCATTTGAAGAGGGTTGTCCATGCTCGGCGACCATCAAACTTAACTGAACTGGAATTGTTTTGTAAAGAGGAATGGTCAAAAATACCTTCATCCAGGATCCAGGAACTCATTAAAAGCTACAGGAAGCGACTAGAAGCTGTTATTTTTGCAAAAGGAAGATCTACTAAATATTAATGTCACTTTTCTGGTGGGGTGCCCATACTTATGCACCTGTCAAATTGTTTGTTAGTACAATAAACCTCATTTCAAGGCAGAAACATTACTGTGTCCAACAGTTATTAGATATATGAAACTGAAATAGCTGTTGCAAAAAGAACAATTTTTATAAAACATTAAGCTTAAGATTAATAGGGGTACCCAAACTTTTCATATAACTATATATATATATATATATATATATATATATATACTAGCTGAAGAGCCCGGCGTTGCCTGGGCATAGTAAATATCTGTGGTTAGTTATAGCACCTCACTTCTCTTATTTTCCCATCAGGCCTCTCATTTAGCACCTCACTTCTCTCATTTTCTCATTACTCCTCTCAATTCCCCCCTCACATCTTTCATTTTCCCCCTCACATCTCTCATTTTCTCCCTCACACCTCTCATTTTCCCCCTCACTCCTCTTACTTTCCCCTCACTCCACTCATTCCCCCTAACACTTGTCATTTCGACCTCACATCTGTCATTTTCCGATCACTCCACTATTTTCCCTCACTCCTCTCATTTTGCACTCACATCTTTTCATTTTCACCTCACACCTCTCATTTTCTCCTCACACCTCTCATTTTCCTCTCAGTATATACATGTTTGTCATCTCCCTTTATATATAATATACACCTGTATGTCATCTCCTGTATATAGTATATACCTGCTGCATGTCATCTCCTCCTGTATATTGTATATACCTATATGTCATCACCTCCTGTATATAGTATATACCTGTATGTCATCTCCTCCTATATATAGTATATACCTGTATGTCATCTCCTGTATATAGTAAATGCCTGTATGTCATCTCCCCTGTATATAGTATATACCTGCTGTATGTCATCTCCTCCTCTATATACTTATGTGTCATCTCCTCTTTTATATAGTATATACCTGTGTGTCATCTCCTCCTGTATATAGTATATACCTGTGTCATCTCCCCTGTATATAGTATATACCTGTATGTCATCTCCTCCTGAATATAGTATATACCTTTATGTCATCTCCTCCTGTATATAGAATATATCTGTGTGTCATCTCTTCCTGTATTAGACCTCGTTCACATGTTATTTGGTCAGTATTTTTACCTCAGTATTTGCAAGCTAAATTGGCAGCCTGATTAATCCCCAGCCAACAGGAAGCCCTCCCCCTGGCAGTATATATTAGCTCACACATACACATAATAGACAGGTCATGTGACTGACAGCTGCCATATTTCCTATATGGTACATTTGTTGCTCTTGTAGTTTGTCTGCTTATTAATCAGATTTTTATTTTTGAAGGATAATACCAGACTTGTGTATGTTTTAGGGCGAGTTTCATGTGTCAAGTTGTGTGTGTTGAGTTGCGTGTGGCGACATGCATGTAGCGACTTTTGTGAGATGAGTTCTGTGTGGCGACATGCGTGTAGCAACTTTTTGTGTCGAGTTGCATGTGACAGGTTAATGTAGCAAGTTGTGTGCAGCAAGTTTTGTACATGGCGAGTTTTGCGTGTGGCGCGTTTTATGTGTGGTGTGTTTTGAGTACGTGCAAGTTTTGTGTGAGGAAACTTTTGTGCATGTGGCAATTTTTCCACGTGTGCAAGTTTTGCCTGTGGCGAGTTTTCCATGAGGTGAGCCTAGTTTTGCATGTGGTGAATTTTGCGCGTAGCGAGTTTTGATTGGCGACTTTTGTGTTTCCACTTTTATGTGGCGAGGTTGGTGTATGTGTGGTGAAATGTGTGCTGAGGGTGGTATATGTGTTCAAGCACGTGGTAGTGTGTGGCGCATTTTGTGTGTGTTCATATCCCCATGTGTGGTTAGTATCCCATGTCGGGGCCCCACCTTAGCAAATGTATGGTATATACTCTTTGGCGCCATCGCTCTCACTCTTTAAGTCCCCCTTCTTCACATCTGGCAGCTGTCAATTCGCCTGCAACACTTTTCCTTTCACTTTTTCTCCATTATGTAGATAGGGGCAATATTGTTTGGTGAATTGGAATGCGCGGGGTTAAAATTTCACCTCACAACATAGCCTATGACGCTCTCGGGGTCCAGACGTGTGAATGCCAATCCCGGACACGCACGCATGCACGCACATTCAGCTTTATATATATCCAGTAACATTTGTAAATTTGTTATTTTTTAAACATTGCTAATGATTTCAAAAGGTACTTTTTGGCATGTCTGCCATAAGTTGTAGTAGACTTTACAGAATGAAGTAATGATTGGAATTACGCTTTTTATTTTTTAAATTTTTGCTCTTGATTGACGTAGACAATTTATAATATATTCTATGTTCCAATTTCCATTTCTTTGTAAAAGTATTGCTGCATTTGCATGTGGTGACATCAGACATTGTCAAACACATATGCATCTTGAATATTCTGCTGTGACAGGCATGAGAACATCCTCATGCATAGAATTAATTTGGAAAATTTCTTCAGCATATTTCATTAATTCTGCACCAGAAAATCGGCACCAAATCTTCGAAATTTTCTGTTCTGCAAAGAAAAAAAAATGTAGCTTTCTCACCTTATGATATATTTCACAGTCTCTGTATCCTTGCCTCTAGTGATGACATGTCGACATATGTGAGGGATACAAGCTGAGATTGGCTGCAGCGGTCACTTATTAATATGACATGTCATATCTAGAGATTAGGAATGTTTAAGCAAATGTAGCTTTTTTCGAATTTTAACAGAATCCGGAACCCTGGCATATTATTGCAGATTTCTTCTTTCCTATCATATTAATTGGAGAACATTTATAACAAATGTTGGTTATTTTCACATAAAAAATTAACTGGCTGCGGATTTAAAACTCTGCGCTTCAGGTCAATGTACGAATGGAAAATTTCAGCAGCATGACTCGTAGAAGAGATTTTTTTTTTAAATTGCCCTCTACTGTTTACTTTTTGTGAGAAAATCCCAGTATTTCTTATATTTATTTACCCTGAAAATGAAGAATGCTGATTGTACTGTGGACTAAAATTGACACTTGTTTACAACCACATCCTACTTAAGTGTATGAGAAATAATCGATAAAAGTTTTTTGGAATAACTTACACAGACATAACATTCACAACAAGAAATACAGCTATATCGGCTGTCAATTTTACAATAACTTCTCAGAAACCAATGACCTATTGACGAGCACATTCCATCTATAAGACATTTTAACAACAAACTAATTCAAAGGTGACAGCCAGTATGTCTGTATTTGCCAAGATGTAAACTGAGAAGAGGCAGTGTTAGGGCAGTCTCACACGTCCAGATAATTCCGGTACCGGAAAAATCGGTACCGGAATTATCTGTGTCCGTGTGCCTGTGCGTTTATGTGGCACATCAGTGTGGCACACGTGCGGCACACGTGTGCCGACTGGGTACCACACGGAGCGTGCTGGAGACAGCGCTAGAGATAAGCACTGTCCCCTGCATCTGGTGCTGAAGCCGTGATTCATATCTTCTTTCCAGCAGCGTTCGCTGGAGAGAAGATATGAATAATCCTTTTTTTTGTTGTTTTTCTCGTGTTTAAAATCAAGATCCCTGTCCCCACCCGCCTCCCACCCCCTGTGCGCCCGCCCGCTGTTAATAAAATACTCACCCGGCTCCCTCGCAGTGTCCTGTCCTCGCCGCAGCTTCTCCTGTATGCGGTCACGTGGGGCCGCCCATTACAGTAATGAATATGCGGCTCCACCTGCCATATTTGCGATACTGTATACTATATAGCCATATTTTCAATACTGTATTCTATTTGTGCATGGCTCACTGGTGATGTTGCTGGCCTATTATTTCTGCTCCTGTCGGATGTCCTTCACACTCTGAGCCACTTTGTTTTTGTTCATGTAATTTTATTATCTATATTAATGAAAATATGTTTTTTAAATTTGATCATTTGTCACGTGTATCTCTATGGTCACTTATGTGAATTTTTCATGGTTGTACCTTTGATTTTTAATATACTTGTCTGAACAAATCCTGTGGTTAAGTTCCCAAAAGGTGCTTTTGGTGAGTTTTTTACCCTGTGTATCTTTCCTGCACAAAAAAGCACAGCATCTTACAATTTCAGCAGAGTGGATGAGATTTATAGAAATCTTGTGCCCACTGTGATTTTTTTTTTACACAGCATTAGCGGACCTGAGGTGCGTGTGTGAAATCTGCAACATGTCAATTTCTCTTGCGGGTATGCTGACTTTTATGTGCAGACTTTCCCCAGAGAATTGCATTGGATGCGGAAAATCCACAGGTGAAATACTCACATGTGTTTTTATTGTATTTCCGCTTAGGAAACAATAAAAGCTAATGTTATTCATGAATGACTTTATCTATAAAGTTTTTCTCAAAGCCAAACACCAGGAAGTATCTAAAACAAAGCAGCTTTATTAAAAACATGACGTACCAAGGAGACTCAAAAACTGCAGCATGTAATGTGGTCTTTCTTTTTATACTCTTTATACATTCAGGAGGCCAAAATGGCACAACGTAAATAAAATACGTAGTATAGGACTGCCCCATTATGAGAATGCTGTGAAGTGGCGGGGTAGCTCAAAGAATTGATCAATTGTTTGCTAAATGTCTTTTATTTGAAATACAGTTAGAATTTATTATGTGCAATTGCACTTCAGTTATTGCGTTCTGACCATAAATAGTGCTGGCTTCTCCCCTTTTTTTTTGCTTTTGCATTGGTATGTGGCTGACCACCACTGTTGCCGCGCACGCTGGGTTATGTGCGCCATTCTTTCTGTGTTCACTGTGATTGATAGGCTGCTGTGCACACACACAGCAGCCCTATCCTGCCTCAGGCTCCACTTAATTGTGCACCTGTGTCTCAGCCTGTCTCACCCTTCATCTTTGGTGCTGGTTTGGCAGTGTGGAAGCCAGATCTGAAATGTCCGCACTGGACCTGATCGGCCTTTACCTACGCTTGCCTTTCCTGGCACCAAGGGAGTGATTCTGAAAATGCTCCAGGTACAGTTCGCATGTAATGTGGTCTTTCTTTTTATACTCTTTATACATTCAGGAGGCCATAATGGCACAACGTAAATAAAATACGTAGTATAGGACTGCCCCATTATGAGAATGCCGTGAAGTGGCGGGGTAGCTCAAAGAATTGATCAATTGTTTGCTAAATGTCTCATATTTGAAATACAGTTAGAATTTATTATGTGCAATTGCACTTCAGTTATTGCGTTCTGACCATAAGCAGTGCTGGCTTCTCCCCTTTTTTTTAGACTCAAAAACTGCAGCATAAAAAAGCAATAAAAACGTAATGACAAAAGTGAAGGCAACCTAATTTACAACATCAAAAACTTACCAAATACTCATTGAGATGTGGTAGCCTCAGAAGTAAGGAGCTGAAGTGAGCTGTGCATTGTGTCCCTTCAGTACTGAATTGATTTGTTAGGCCAGGGACACACACAACGTATAAAAAAAGGTCAGTTTTTCACGGACGAGAATCGCACAAATGTTAACAAAACAGTGATCCGTGTGCAGTGCGAGGATGCGTTTTTCTCGCATCAAATGATCCGTTTGACATCCGTGTGGCATCCGTATGGCGAGATTTTCTCGCAGGCTTGCAAAATAGACATATAATGGTTTTTTCACCTGAAAAAAAATTTAAATCATCAACAAGAACATTATTTAATGGCCCTAAAACGGGTGGCAGCCACCAATCTATGCAGTAGAGTCCCTGCTTGTGTTGGTGCATTTCTGCTTGATGAGCAACATGTCTGGTCTACTGACTTTTAACACCACAGAGCGTGTGCTTTACAACTGGGTACTTTCCCAACATTTTGGAGAGCCATACCCAGTATTGTAGATCAGAGGAGACGGAGACGGATGTGGGTACATCCACTTTTGAAGCAACGGATCAATAAAGGCCATTTCAACCGTCTGTATGCTGCTCTGAAGACAAATCCAGACAAGTTCTTCAACTATTGTCGGATGAGGATACAAACGTTTGATATTTTGTTGGAGATTTTGCAACCAGGGATCACCAAGAAGGACACCAGGATGCGCAAATCAATTTCTGCAGAGGAGCGCCTTATCCTTACGTTACGGTATGTAAAAATCCTCTTTTTACAAATAATGTTTTGACTTTCATGGTCTTACCCCTTTTTATAATTAGCTAATTAAATTGTTATGTAACTTCAACATCATTTGTGCTTCTTTTATAATATTTTAGTTTATAGAACATCAAAGCCATCGCATGTCCTTAATGTTTGATTAATCATGGCATCTTAGTTATCTAATCTTAGTTTTTGTCCATATAACACTGTAATGTGTTCATTTTGTTTTTTTAAAAACATACTCTGTTTTCTTTTAGCTTCCTTGCCACTGGCCTTTCATATGCGGCACTGCATTTAGAGTTTTTACTGGGCAAATCCACAATTTCTGGAATTGTGCGGGATACATGCACGGAAATCTGGAGAAGACTCCATCAAGACGTGATGCCTGAGCCCAAAATGGCAGACTGGTTATGTATTGCACAAGGATTTCAGGACACCTGCCAGTTTCTCCTTCGCCTCATTGGGGGACACAGGACTGTGGGTGTATGCTTCTGCCGCCAGGAGGCTGACACTAAGTAAACTTAAAAAAAAAAGTTAGCTCCTCCTTCATCGTATACACCCTGACACTGGCTACCAGAGACTCCAGTTTTTGCTTAGTGTCTCAAGGAGGCACATCTCTGGGTCCTGGATTTTTTGGACCCGACTTTCAACTTTTGGTTTGAGGGGGCGACGGACCTTTTTGAGGGTCCGATCTCCCCAAATCTTCAACGGGCAAGCACGTGTGATACTACTCCACGTATCCTTCCCCGCTACGTGGGATTTTTCACTGGACTTGGCCCTGACCACCCTGAGGTATCTAGACCCCAGGCTGTACAGGTGCTCCTAGACGTCCGTGTGTTCCCCCCTGTTTTCTACACCCCTGCCGGGGGTGTTAGCTGGGGTGGAGGACGGTCCCTCTCCTTATCCTGGGATAATGGAGTTTGGGTGCCTGCACCGTCATTCTTTCCACCCCTCGCTGAGTGTGGTGTGTCAGGGGGGGCTCCTGAGTACCTGTTGCGCTGGCCCTGGGTAGTGCGGTGGTCCGGCTCCGGGTGAGGCTGGCGTCCTTTTTTTGTGTGGATCGGCGGTGGTCCGGCGCTGAGGCGCCTGCGGCACTGCAGCGTTATCTGGAGCAGCGCCGCGGCGTTCGGTCGGCGGCGCCGCAGCGCTCCAGAGCGGCGCCGCGGTGTAGAGAGATCGGCGCCGCTGTTCCTCCAGAGGCTTCGGCTCTGCCTGGCTCACTGCAGGCGTGGGGCTGTCCCTAGAGCCCGGGACTTCCGGGCGGCAGGCCGCGCTGCGGGGCTCCGCCCCTTCCGGCGCGTCACGTCCGGTTCTGGTTTCTCCGGTCTCTGAGGGGGAAATTTAGGCCGCGGCTTCGGGCCTGCTCTAGGCTGCGGCTTAGTTTGGCGGTCCCTCCCCCCTATAGCCTGCTGGACATATAAGGCAGCACATTTGGAGTATCGTGCTGTCAGGATCCATCTCTGTATTCGTGGGGACACAGGACTGGGGTAGGTGCTTCTCTCTCCAGCTGGACTGAAGCATTCCTTTTTTTCCCAGTCTCTGGCCCTGGGTATAGCATTACGGATCATTATGTCTAGAAAGGTTAAGACTCACACGGTTCTTTTTACTGGTTGTGTATCTTGTAATGCCCTTTTTCCGCACGCCCAAAGTAATCGCCTCTCTGAGGCTTGTGACCCTGAACATGTCCAGGAGCCCCCCCCTGCCAGTCCTCCAGTAGTCTCTCCAGCTCCGGTCCCTCAGCCAGATGCTGTGGTAGCTCCTCCGGAATGGGTCACGTCCTTGTCACAATCCATGGCGTCCCTTACTGAAGCGATCAAATCACTGCAGACCTCGGCGGTCGGGACCGGTAATCCGCCTGTCTCAGAGAGGGCCTCGGGGTCTCAGGAGTCTGCGGCCTGCAGGGGGCGCGCTCTCACTCGACAGACGCATGGAAAGCGGATTCGCAAAGCGTCTCCCAGGCACTCAGGTGCTTCCGCATCCTGGAGTTCCGTATCTAGCTCTCCTTCCCCTGCAGAAAGCGGTGAAGTTGAGACTGACTACGAGTCAGAAGGGTCTCTTAATTTTGATAAACCTGGGTTTCAGGAGTCAGTAGACAGCCTAATTGAAGCTGTCAATCAGTCTTTGGGGATAGAAGACGAGCTCGTCTCTTCCTCTGATCATAAGGTCTCTTTTAAGCGGTCTAAACGGGCCCATAGGGTTTTTTCCTCTCATCCTGAGTTCGAGGACCTGATTCGACGCAATAGGGAGCACCCGGACAAACGCTTTTCAGGGCAAAGAGCTCTGAAGGCTAGATATCCTTTTGCTTCGGAACTTTGTAGTGATTGGGCAGAAAATCCTTCTGTAGATCCTCCAGTGTCCCGTTTAGCCTCTAACACGTTACTATCTCTCCCTAATGGCTCATCGATTAAGGATCCTACGGATCGTCTTATAGAGAGCTTGGCTCGTTCCGTCTTTGAGGCCTCAAGCTCAGCACTTTTTCCTTCTTTTGCGGCAACCTGGGTTGCCAGGGCTATGATATCTTGGTCTGTCTCGTTATCTAAGGCTCTCCAGGAAGGTAATGTGTCAGCAGAATTGGCTGAAATGTCTTCTCAGGTAGCTATGGCCGGTAGCTATCTGATTAACGCATCCCTGGATGCGGCAGATTGTGCTTCCTCGGCTGCATCTAATGCTATTGCCATCAGAAGGGCCCTTTGGTTAAGGTCCTGGCGGGCTGATTCTACCTCTAAGAAATCTCTTACATCCCTGCCGTATCAGAGTGGTCGTTTGTTCGGAGAAAAGCTGGATCAGCTCATTTCTGACTCCACAGGAGGGAAAAGTAAGTCCCTTCCTCAGCAGAGGGCCAGACAGCCTTTTCGGCGCCATTTTCAGGCTCGCTTTAGAACCTTTCGCTATGTCAGATGGGCTCCAGCATCAGGTTCTCCTGCGCAGGGTCGGCCCAATCAGGACCGAGACGGTCGGACCCCTTATTCGGCCAGCCAGGGGGGAAGAATGCGTCCCCAGTCTTCTAGATCTAGAGGATCTAGGACGCAAAGATTTTCGGCCAAGTGACTGGAGGCCTCTTCCGGGCATCTCCAAAAGGGTAGGCGGACATCTACTTTTATTTCGCCAGGTCTGGCTTCAGGTAATCCACGACCAGTGGGTGGCAGAGCTCATATCTTCAGGTTACAAAATAGAGCTGGTCTGTCTTCCTCCTCCCCGGTTCTTCCCATCCCGTCTTCCCAAGTGCAAATCTCTTCGTCAAAACTTGTTCAATTCGATAGAGTCTCTCCGTATCAGCGGTGTCATTTCTCCTGTTCCAAAGGAAGAAAGATTCCAGGGCTTTTATTCCAATCTTTTTGTAGTGCCCAAAAAGGATGGAGCAGTGAGGCCTATCCTAGATCTCAAACTCTTAAACAAGTTTGTCCGCGTTCGACACTTTCGGATGGAGTCTCTGCGGTCGGTCATCGCCTCTCTGGAAAAGGGAGAATTTTTGGCCTCAGTAGACATTCAGGATGCTTATCTTCATATTCCCATCTTTCCGCTCCATCAAAGATTTCTCCGGTTTGCCGTAAACAATCTACACTTCCAGTTCACGGCATTACCTTTCGGTCTGGCTTCCGCTCCCAGGGTGTTCACAAAAGTCATGTCGACTGTGGTGTCCATTCTGCACTCCCGAGGTATTGTCGTCTTGCCATACCTAGACGATCTGCTGATCAAGGGACCGACATTTCAGTCTTGCAAGGAAAATGTCGACATCACTCTGGACACCCTTTCCCGTCTAGGTTGGTTGGTAAATTTAAGGAAGTCATCTCTACGACCGTCTCAAAAATCTCTTTTTTAGGCATGATCTTCGACACCTCTCAAGCCTTAACTATCCTTCCCCAGGACAAGGTCCTAGCCCTTCGGAGGGAAGTGAGGAATCTTCTACAACCATACCCTCATACGATTCGGTCCGGGATGAGGGTGTTAGGAAAGATGGTTGCAACCATAGAGGCGGTTCCGTTTGCACAGTTTCATCTTCGACCCCTCCAACGTGCAATCCTATCAGCATGGAACAAAAATCCTCTCTCTCTCAACCGCAAATTTCGGTTGTCTTTCCAGACCAAACAGGCTCTCGCTTGGTGGCTAAACAGCTCATCTCTTCTCGGGGGGAAGTCCTTTCCTCCAACCAATTGGCTAGTGGTCACAACAGATGCCAGTCTCCTGGGTTGGGGAGCAGTGTTCTTCCATCACAC
Organism: Ranitomeya imitator; assembly: GCF_032444005.1. Classification (NCBI taxonomy): domain Eukaryota; kingdom Metazoa; phylum Chordata; class Amphibia; order Anura; family Dendrobatidae; genus Ranitomeya; species Ranitomeya imitator. Next base: position 1,043,577,389 of record NC_091282.1, on the reverse strand, counting down.
AGCTCAGGGACGCTGGTCTCCTCGGGAATCAGAACTCCCCATCAATATCTTAGAGATTCGAGCGGTCCGGCTAGCCTTGTTACGTTTTCACCATCTTCTGGCGGGTCGCCCTGTCCGGATTCAGTCGGACAACACCACAGCGGTAGCTTACATAAATCACCAGGGGGGCACCCGCAGCAAGGCAGCCATGCAGGAGGTAAAACTGATTCTACTCTGGGCGGAGAGAAATCACTCTGTGATCTCAGCGGTCCACATTCCGGGCGAAGAAAACTGGGCGGCAGATTTCCTAAGCCGTCAGGGTCTAGCCTCCGGGGAATGGTCTCTCCACCCCGAGGTATTTTTGCAGATATGCCATCTTTGGGGAACTCCAGACGTGGATCTAATGGCGTCCAAGGTGAATGCCAAGGTGCCCAGTGTTGTCTCTCGGTACCGAGATCCCCAGGCTATCGCCGTGGATGCGCTGGTACTGTCTTGGAACCAATTTCATCTCTCTTATCTGTTCCCTCCTCTGGCACTACTCCCGAGAGTAATCAAGAAGATCAAATCAGAGAGAGTGCCGGCCATCCTGATCGCTCCGGATTGGCCACGACGGACCTGGTATGCAGACCTGGTACAACTTCTAGCCGGGGTTCCTTGGCGGCTCCCCGATCGGCCAGATCTTCTATCTCAAGGGTCGATCTACCACCAGAACTCAGAGGTCCTACATTTGACGGCCTGGCCGTTGAATCTTGGGTTTTAACTCAGGCTGGTTTTTCTCAAGAAGTGGCTGATACCATGATCAGTGCACGTAAGTCCGTTTCGGCCAGGATTTATTATCACACTTGGAAGGTGTTTCTTTCCTGGTGTAGAGAACGCGGGCTGCCCCCTCTGCGTTTCTCCGTTCCAAACATTCTAGCCTTCCTTCAAGCAGGCCTGGATTCTGGGCTTGCTCCGAGTACCCTTAAAAGGCAGGTTTCGGCTTTATCAGTACTTTTTCAACGCAGGATTGCTCCCAATCGTCAAGTCAGGACTTTTTTCCAGGGAGTCGCTCATAAGGTCCCTCCTTATAAGACTCCTTTGGAAGCTTGGGACCTTAATCTGGTCTTAAGGGCTTTACAGGACGCTCCTTTTGAGCCTCTTCAAGAGGTTTCTTTGATGTTTCTCTCTTGGAAAGTTGTATTTTTAGTGGCCATAACGTCCATAAGACGGGTATCGGAGCTGGCAGCTCTTTCTTGTCGTCCTCCTTTTTTGCGATTTCATCAGGACAAGGTGGTGCTCAGACCAGCACCGTCCTTTTTGCCGAAGGTTGTTTCATCATTTCACATTAATGAAGATATTGTTCTGCCCTCTTTTTGTCCGGCACCTACGCACCGTGTAGAAAAAGCTCTCCATACGTTGGATCTGGTGAGGGCTCTGAGGAGGTACGTTTCCCGTACGGCCCCCTTTCGCCAGACGGATGCTCTGTTTGTCCTTCCGCAGGGTCGCAGGAAGGGATGCGCGGCTTCAAGATCTACCCTGGCCAGATGGATAAGGGCGACCATTCAGGAGGCTTATCGCTCCATGGGCATGACGGTTTCGGCCGGAATCAAGGCTCATTCGACTAGAGCAGTGGGGGCTTCCTGGGCCGTTCGGCACCAGGCCTCAGCAGAACAGGTTTGCAAGGCTGCGACCTGGTCTAGTCTGCATACATTTGTCAAACATTATAATGTCCATTCCCAGACTTCTGCAGATGCAAGTCTGGGTAGAAGAATTCTTCAAGCAGCAGTGGCGCATTTATAGACAAACATTATCTGGATGTCTTTTTCTGGTGAGTGATTTTTCCCACCCAGGGACTGCTTTAGGACATCCCACAGTCCTGTGTCCCCCAATGAGGCGAAGGAGAAATAGGGATTTTTGGTTACTCACCGTAAAATCCTTTTCTCCAAGACGCTCATTGGTTATATCTGATTACATTAGTCAGTAGGATCTTTTCTAGACATGAAGTTTCTGTATTTATGCTGTTATATTATTTTTTTTGTGTTTTTTGTTCTCCTACTGCTTTTTGCACTAAACTGGAGTCTCTGGTAGCCAGTGTCAGGGTGTATACGATGGAGGAGGAGCTAACTTTTTTTTTTTAAGTTTACTTAGTGTCAGCCTCCTGGCGGCAGAAGCATACACCCACAGTCCTGTGTCCCCCAATGAGCGTCTTGGAGAAAAGGATTTTACGGTGAGTAACCAAAAATCCCTATTTCCGCACTGTATTGGGGCTCTGGACGGAAAGCACATCCGTGTGCGTAAACCGCCGGGATCAAGGACCCAATTCTATAATTATAAACAGTTTTTCCTCTGTAGTGCTGTTGGCCCTAGTCGACGGCAACTACAGGTTTATAATTGTAGATATTGGGGCCTATGGGAGAACTGGAGACTCTAGAGTCTTCAGTTCTTCCATTATGGGTCGGCGGCTGCGCAACAATGATTTGGATCTCCCACCCTCAAGTCACCTACCAGGGGCTAATTTGGATGCGGTGCCATACATGATGGTAGCAGATGAGGCGTTTCAATTATCAAGGAACGTCATGAAGCCCTATCCACGGAGAGGCCTGGACTACCGGCAGCAAATTTTTAATTTGCGTCTTTCCCGTGCCCGCCGTCTGGTAGAGTGTTCATTCGGCATTCTCACTGTAAAATGGTGGGTACTTCAATCCGCAATCCAACTGAGTGAAGGCAATGTCAATGGCGTGATAAAAGCATGTGTTGTTCTTCACAACTTTACAAGATACCATGATTGCTCAACATCTGCTGCTGATGAAGTTGATTATGCAAATACTGTCTTGTCTACTACACGTGTTCTTCCTTCACGTCGTCAGCCCTCAGGCCTAAAAGTTTGTGATGTGTTAACAAATTATTTTGTGTCACCAGAGGGATCGACTGTTTGGCAAGACAATGCTGTTTTGCTTTAATGTTTAGTTATATTGTAAGTTATTAAATAGCATAATGTTCCTGTTTGAATTGTGTAGTATGTTTGTCCTTAAAAAAAAATATTTTGTTAAGTTGTTACATCATGTATGTAGTCAGAACAATACATAACACTCATATTTGTTAAACCATTTTTACTGCTCAAAGCATATATCTAGTAGCCAAAAACATATTCACATCACATGTAATTGTATGCATATTAACCTGAGCAAACCAGAAAGCATAACATGCCAAGGGCGCAAATAACTTAACACATAAAAAAGCCTAAATGACAGGCCAAAAACTGGTTTGGAGAAATGAAAGGTTCTGGTAGGTTGGGGGTGGTGATGGTGATGGCGGGTGTCCAGCATGTGCGGAACTTGGCCTAGGTGGATGACCAACCAGACTGTCAACCTCTGGTATGGCAGATATATATGGAGGGTCTTGTTGCAAGGATCTATCCTGTGTCTGAGGTAAAACTTGATGTTGAGGGTAGAAGTGCATCAAGTCCTGTGTACTGGATTGTCCCATTTGGTCATACCCCCCCAATATGGCCATGTCGAGCAGACACATGTTGGGAACAGCCTCCAAACGTGTGTCTGTTCAAGTGGTCAGATTGGGCAGTTGCTGGATAATCATAAATTGGCCTATTTTGGGGTTGTTGGTTGCTTTGGCCAGGCTGTTGTTGTGGAGCTATACGTGGCGGGGGTGGTGCTGCGACTGTTTGGGTTTGTTCCGGTGGAAGGTCTTGCACCGCAAGAAGGTTTGTAGCTGATATTTGCCACCGTTCAAGGTAGTTAAACACATGAGTCGGGTTGTTTGGGGGTGTTGCCGCATCTATCACAATTTGGATACAACCTCTGGTCCTCAGCCTGAGCGAGCATGGAATGGGACGTAAATAGCGGGCAAGACTGCGGAAGTATGCTTCCTCCCCATCATCATGGGCAGCCCTGGCCAAATAGTCCAACACCCCTGTATCCACTTGCCTCCTGGTGCCAGTGTTAGAAGCCACCCTTCTGCGCCGACCACGGTTTGGTCTTGTATTAGGCTGTGGTGATGTATCCAGAGCCAAGGTTGGACTGCTGCTCTGGGCTCCTTCCTCCACCTCTGGATTGGCCTCCTGTGTGGCAGAAGACGCTGCTGCTGGTTGTGGTGGTGGTGATGGTTGGTTGCTGCTTGTTGGTTGGCCAGATGGTCCAGCCATTTCGGCCCCTTCACCAACGGGGTCAATCACCAACTCAGAGTCAGATGCAGTCTCCCTTTCTGTCAGATTTGACTCTGTTCTGGATTTCAAAAAAGAGTTTAAAAAAAGAATTAAAAACATATTCACGTTATAAGATGTGTTAAGTATTTTGTGACATGCATGCACTTACACAGTAACATAGTTAGTAAGGCCGAAAAAAGACATTTGTCCATCCAGTTCAGCCTAACGGTCTGAGCTCCATCACCGGTGCAAGAAAATTAAGCCGATCAAAATAAATATATTTTCTTTTTTTTGGTTGCTGCATCACCACTCCGCCCAGAAAGTTGACGTTCACGCCGGTATTGGTCCCGGCAACTCCACCAGTGTCTATTGACATCATTCGCTGCAAAGAAACACAATATTTTTTTTAATATCAAGCACATAACTCCAACAGGTACAGAGTTTGCAATCACACACAGGCCCTGGAGCCTAGGGGGACATAAAACTCCCTTGGTCCTATATTAAAGGACTATAGCTACTACATTTCAACCATGTTTAATGATTAATGATTTTGCATCTGCAACCAAGAGCTTTTAACATTTACATCACTCATAAACACACTACATATGATGTGTTCATGGTTAGTTTTATCAGGAACCCAATTTTAAACCCAATTTTGGTAAAGGATGGTACCTACAAATTTTTTGCTGTACCTCATGAGGTCGCTCATCAAAATCGGGGAACATGTGGCGACAGATTGCCCTCCATGCTGCGTCTTTACGTGCACGGTCCACATAATGTGCGTCGCGTTGGTCCCATAATTCTGGTCTATCATGGACCAGAGCAATCAGCATCTCCACATTTATATGCCTGGCCATGCTGCAACACAGTACACTCCGTGGAGGCGTGCTTCCTGCTTTTCAATCCAGCGTGGCCCAGAAATTAGCATGCCAAAGCTTCCTGATAATGGATGATTCAATTTCCTGTCACCTGGAGAAGTCTTCCGTATTTCTCGCAATGCACACGCATGGTCCGTGTGTAATCCGATTTTTTCTCGCACCCATAGACTTGCATTGGCGATTCTCGGCCGAGATACGCTGACAATCGCAGCATGCTGCGATTTCACTCGGATCCTGAATACGGCCGAGAAAATATCGGATGATGGGAGCTGCCCCATAGATTATCATTGGGACGAGCGCAATGCGATTTTTTATCGCATTGCACTCGTCCGTATTATGGTCTAGTGTGACCCCGGCCTTAGGCTGATCATGGAGTTTAGTGATAAACAAGATAACAGATTTTGTATGAAATTCAGCATGGTGCTAAGGTCTCATGCAGACATCAGGTTTTTTTGAGTATGAACAGATTGTTTTTTTATTAGTGCAGGATCTAATTTTCATCCATCTTTGGTCTGTGTGTTAATGTAGCATCCGCCTCATAAATAGAAACAAATTGAAAAAAAAAGTACACCTTTTACAGTTAAAATTGTATATGGCATCTGATTTTTATTACAGATTCTTGAATGAACAAGTGTAATCTGTCAATTTGATAAAAACAGACATTTCCTTTTTTGGGGGGTGATGATCACTGCACAAAATAGAACATGTGTACACATACTTTAATGTGTAAGTTTATTATCTGTAAAAAAAACATTGATATGACAGGTACATGGAAATTGGACATGTGAAGGGAGCACTCAAACTCACCCATTTAAGGGGAAGTGATAGCAAGAGAATGCCATCCGCAACATACCTGATTGCGATGGTTTTTTATTGTTTAAATGAGAAGTTTCTAAAAAAAAAATTTTCATATGAGGCAAACGGAGATAACACTGATGGTAAAAGTGGACACTTGAACCAAAAATGAATGAAAATTGCATCCAGCACATTGATGAAAAACAAGACCTAATTCACTCCAACGATAGTACTTAAACCCCTACCAATCAAAATTTCTGACATGTCAGATGTTTTACTAAACATAAGGTACGCTTTAAAAATGGCATCAGGGAATTGTATGTCTAACAAAAAAGCAATAAAATAATAACCTACAGGGAAATCAAATTTGCGGTCACTGCCCTGTTCGCACCGTCAGCACAATAGAAAGGAAACTGCTGAATGGCCGCGGTAACGAGTTATTCCTGAGACTCTGCTTTTAAATATGCACATTCTTGTATGAACTAAAGAGCATTGCATTATGAATTTTAGTCTGTGCTGAACTCCCCTATGCTATGTTATACCACACTTTTATGTTGCAGCAATATTTTTTCTGCCTCTACAATAGTCCGGATTGTAGACATGAGCAGTGAGTTATACTAGATTTAAGGGTAAGGAATGCTCCAAAGACTCATGTCTTAGCCAAGAATACTGCTGTATATGTATTTATTGTATTATTGAGGCATTAACAATTCTGTGAGCCACATTTGTTGTTGTCATAAATTTATACCTTGCATTTTTCCCCCTTCATTTGCACCTTTCATTAATGCAGGACTCTCACACCAGTGGCCTGCAGGCTGGCGCTGGTCTCAAAGTGATTTAATTTGGTCCACTATGCTGCCAATAAATCAAACATAGCAGGATAGAACTTCATTATAGAGATGTTCAATAAAAGAGTGAAGGGGAATGGAGCACAGGGAACTATTATAAGAGCAAGGAAATAAGACTTTGAAGTTTCGTATGAATCTTTAACATTGACCACATAGAGACATTGCATCTGGCTTCATCATGGCTAATAAAGGTTCAGGTCTCTCCACTTACGACCTGTCTGTAAACCGTGACATTTAAAGTAGATCATTAGCTTTACCCTTCCTTAGTTTCTTTTATTAAGGTGGCTAGAGCTAGAACTGCTGTTGCTTAGTCATAAGTTTTCTTGGCAGTCTGCAGTTTTCTTTGAAATTTGTTTTGTGGGACATGCACTTGAATAATTGATGCGTTCAATGTCGAGACTAGTAATTGAACCTGTAGGGTGGTGATGTTGAATAATATACTGACTATTGAAACAACCACTTCCCTAAATTAATTCTTCTATTACTATTAAAATCTAACATTGACAAATGTCTGACTGTAGTATTCTGTATCTGAAAACATGAGAAGTATTTCATATTGTATTAGTAGCTAACGTGTTTAAAAGCTAAGTAATTTACACCAAGTGACTTTACGTATATCTGACTGAAAATGGAATCAGCATAAAATGGTTAAGTGTAAATAAGTTGTTAATTAGTGATGAGTGAGTGTGCTCGTTACTCAAGTTTTACGTGTTCTCCGAGTATCTTGGGCATGCTCGTAGATTATGTTTGTGTCGCCGCAGCTGCATGATTTGCAGCTGCTAGACAGCCTGAAAACATGTGTGGATTCCCTAACAAACAGGCAATTCCTGCATGTATTCAGGCTGTCTAGCAGCCACAAATCATGCAGCTGTGGGGACACAAACACAATCTACGATCAAGCCCAAGATACTTGGAGAACAGCCAAGCATGCTCGGAAAACTCGAGTAACGAGCACACTCACTCATCACTAGTTGTGATCCATATACAGGTTATACAGCCACATGTGTCCCTGGAATTGACATAAGTTAAAAAGTTTATAGTTATCAAGTTGGGGCTGTACGTCCGTGAGTGAGTAAAATATAAATTAATATTCTTTCTGATATAAGGTAATACTGGATACAGTGAAAGTAATTATAAAATTCATTGTACTGTTAAACATAAATAAAGCATTTTTCTATTACATTGGAAAGTTTGTTCACATGAGTTAAAAGCAAAAATGTCCATGTTACACTAGAAAAATATTTCGAATTGGGAGCCCTCAGAGGTTGGTAACTTTTAATGGCTAACTGAAAAGATGGTAACAAATTGTAAGCTTTCGAGACTACACAGGTCTCTTCATCAGGCAAAGACTAAAACAAATTCTGAAGAATCACATATTTATGTACAACATAGCATAGAAAAAAAAAGAAAAAGGGAAAAATCATGGATAAGACAGGTGACATGAAGCAGAATTACCATGAGTGATAAACAGTTATGTCCATAAATATTGGGCCAGTTCTTAGATAAGGATTGTTTATTGGGGTCTGGTTCTGTTGTGATGACCCCTCATAGTCTGAGGGGCAAGTTCCTTGGTTGATGTAAAAAGATATAAATCCGTGCAACATGTGATTCTTCAGAATTTCTTTTAGTCTTTGCCTGATGAAGAGACCTGTGTAGTCTTGAAAGCTTGCAATTTGTTACCATCTTTTCAGTTAGCCATTTAAAGGTATCAACCACTGAGGACTCTCAATTCTAAATATTTTTCTATCTACTGGCTAACACGGTACCAAGATATATTTCTTTCCTGTATCAAAATGCATGTTACACTAGTTACACGCAGGGAATTGTTCTTTTGCAGGACTGTTAATAGCAGCTGTAGACCAGGAGCTAACAGGTGAGCTGTTAACTGCCGTATAGAAACCAGAGAGAGCTAACTGACTGGTATCTCAAGAGTTAACTTGTCAGTCTGGAATATAACTACTGTGCATACTGACCATGATCTGTTGGTTGATCTCTTTGTCAATAATTTGTACACTATGTCCAGGGCCGTATTTAGAGTTTATGCTGCCCTAGGCACTTTTCGGCCTGCCTCCCCCATTGGTGAGTATGACACTATCGGCAGTGACTTAGGCTACTTTAACATCAGCAATTTTTGACATTTGCGGCAGTTTTTCCGCATCTGTAACGGATCACTTACGGCAACAGTGCGTTCGGCCTCATTCATTCCCTATGGGACTTGCGGACATGTGCGGAACTTGTGGTTTTGCCGCGATCAGGCAAATGCGGTACTTGCAGCAACAGGAAAAAAAAATGCTGCTAGCAGTGTTATTTTCAAACGCCTAAACCAAAATAGCCCTCGAAACGCGCGTCGAGGCTCTTTTCCTGCTCCCACCACACCGGCGCCCGGATACCAGCATGTCTCAAGGTAATACAGTGACACTCTATATAGCATGCGTTCATCGTTCCTAGGACTTGGGCTTGCTGGTGCTGTGTACATCCATATGCTTGGCACAATTTTTTTGAGCTCTACGGATATATGTAGAATATTTTGGAGATCTTTCATCACACATTTTGGTCTATTGCTCTGGGCCTGTGACTTTATATTAGATATAGTTATGCCCATATGTGGAACGATCTCTGTATGATTTACCCTGGATGCTCATTCCATTTATAGGCATATCTCCGGTGTGGTGTGTTAGTCAGGATGCCTGGATCTTTTGTGTTCCTGTTTCAGCTTTTTACATCTTTTTGCTGATGTAGTTTGGTCTGTTTTTCCTAAACACCTGCTGTTCCTATACACATATTTATTACATATTTTGTGTGTTATATATTTTTTCTAATAAATTGTTGCTCATACCTCTATTGCTTGGTTGTGGTCTGTGGGTCATCTTTACAGTCCTTTTTGGGCGTGGTTATTTTCTTTACCTTTAACCACTACCTGGCGTCTTCTTTTTAGGTTTATATAGCAGTGTTATTTTGTCTCGCCTCAAGTGCAAAACCTCAAGTGGCGCACATGTCCACAAGTCCCAATGAATTAGGCCGAACGCAGAGTTGCCGGACCGTAACTGATACGTTACGTGGCAGATGCGGAAAAACTGCAGTATCTGCCGCAAATGGAGAAAATCACTGATGTGAAAGTAGCCTTAGCAAACCTTTCCAGTTATCATGTGAGAATCTGGTGAATCTCATACACATTACATGGTCAGTTGATTCTGCCATGGTTGCAAGGTTTGACAGATTTCTAAAGGGAACCCCCTCTTCAGCCTCACCCTGTTGGATGCAGGACGCAGACTTCCCTCAGCAGCCTCTCACTCCCGTAAGCAGCCTCCACCTGCCAAATGCAGCCTCCCCTAGCCTCTCCCTGCCAGATGCAGCCACCTCAGCAGCCTCTCATCTCCTCACCAGCCTCCCATCACCAGCCTCACCTCTCCTCAGCAGCCTACCCTCACCAGCCTCTCATCTCCTCTCCAGCCTCCCCTCTCCTCACCAGCCTCCCCTCACCAGCCTTTCCTCACCAGCCTCTCATCTCCTCACCAGCCTCTCATCTCCTCAGCAACCTCCCCTCTCATCTCCTCCCCTCACCAGCCTCTCCTCACCAGCCTCTCATCTTCTCACCAGCCTCTCATCTCCTCAGCAGCCTCCCCACTCATCTCCTCTCCTCACCAGCCTCCCCTCTCCTCAGCAGCCTCTCATCTCCTCTCCTCAGCAGCCTCCCCTCTCCTCAGCAGCCTCTCATCTCCTCTCCTCAGCAGCCTCTCATCTCCTCACCAGCCTCTCCTCTCCTCACCAGCCTCCCATCTTCTCACCAGCCTCTCTTCAGCAGCCTCTCATCTCCTCACCAGCCTCTCATCTCCTCAGCAACCTCCCCTCTCATCTCCTCCCCTCACCAGCCTCTCCTCACCAGCCTCTCATCTTCTCACCAGCCTCTCATCTCCTCAGCAGCCTCCCCTCTCATCTCCTCTCCTCACCAGCCTCCCCTCTCCTCAGCAGCCTCTCATCTCCTCTCCTCAGCAGCCTCCCCTCTCCTCAGCAGCCTCTCATCTCCTCTCCTCAGCAGCCTCTCATCTCCTCACCAGCCTCTCCTCTCCTCACCAGCCTCCCATCTTCTCACCAGCCTCTCTTCAGCAGCCTCTCATCTCCTCACCAGCCTCCCCTCACCAGCCTCCCCTCTCCTCTCCAGCCTCCCCTCACCTCACCAGCCTCTCCTCTCCTCACCTGCCTCCCCTCTCCTCACCAGCCTCCCCTCTCCTCACCAGCCTCTCCTCTCCTCAGCAGCCTCCCCTCTCCTCAGCAGCCTCTCATCTCCTCTCCTCAGCAGCCTCCCCTCACCAGCCTCCCCTCTCCTCACCAGCCTCCCATCAGCAGCCTCTCATCTTCTCTCCTCACCAGCCTCCCCTCTCCTCACCAGCCTCCCCTCTCACCAGCCTCCCCTCTCCTCACCAGCCTCCCCTCTCCTCACCAGCCTCTCCTCACCAGCCTCCCCTCTCCTCAGCAGCAGCCTCTCATCTCCTTTCCTCACCAGCCTCCCTTCTCCTCAGCAGCCTCTCCTCTCCTCAGCAGCCTCCCCTCTCCTCAGCAGCCTCTCATCTCATCTCCTCACCAGCCTCCCCTCTCCTCACCAGCAGCCTCTCATCTCCTTTCCTCACCAGCCTCCCTTCTCCTCAGCAGCCTCTCCTCTCCTCAGCAGCCTCCCCTCTCCTCAGCAGCCTCCCCTCTCCTCACCAGCCTCCCCTCTCCTCACCAGCCTCCCATCTCCACCAAACTCCCAGCCTCCGATCAGCAGCCTCTCATCTTCTCTCCTCAGCAGCCTCCCCTCTCCCTACCAGCTTCCCCTCTCCTCACCAGCCTCTCCTCTCCTTTCCAGCCTCTCATCTCCTCACCAGCCTCCCCTCACCAGTCTCTCATCTCCTCCTCAGCAGCCTCTCCTCAGCAGCCTCCCCTCTCCTCACCAGCCTCCCCTCTCCTCACCAGCCTCCTCTCCAGCCTCCTCTCCTCACCAGCCTTCTCTCCAGCCTCCCCTCTCCTCACCAGCCTCCCCTCTCCTCACCAGCCTCTCCTCTCCTCCAGCCTCTCCTCTCCTCACCAGCCTCTCCTCTCCTCTCCTCAGCAGCCTCCCCTCTCCAGCCTCCCCTCCCCTCTCCAGCCTCCCCTCTCCTCTCCAGCCTCTCATCTCCTCCTCACCAGCCTCCCCTCTCCTCTCCTTTTTTTTTTTTTTTTTTAAGGTCTGGGGTCACCCCGCGGAAACGCAGCATGTCAATTCTTTGTGTGGAATCTGCAGTGGTTTTACACATGCTCCATAATAGAAAACCGCAGGTGTAAAACCGCAGTGGAATCTGCACAAAAACCGCTGTAAATCCGCAGGAAAAATGCACAGTTTTTGCCCTGCAGATTTATCAAATCTGCTGCGTAAAAATCTGCAGTGGACCATTCTACGTGTGCACATACCCTTACTCTTCATGCTTTATTCTTGATGCAGTTATGCTGACGCATGCATTGACATTTGTATATATACGGTAATCGGACATGGACTTCTCTATTTGGTAATGTCAGAGATACATCACGTGTTTCGCTGGTAACGTGGCTTCCTCCGGGGGTTCATATAATTTTGGTTTGGAATTTGACCTTTTGGAAACTGGGACTTTATTGGAAGCCACAGCTGGTATTTATTGCATTCAATACTGCAGTTTTAGATCTTTTTTACTGTTGGTTTGTGGTGTGGTTTCTATGATTTTTGCATCTAAAGATGTATGTATGTGTATATGTGATGTGCATTCAGTGGTTGGATATGGTTGAGTGGTTACTACCATGTCATGTTCGGGTCTAAGGCCGGCATCACACATGGCGTAAAACAATACGGTCCGTATATTACGGCCGTAATACGCTGAAAAGTCCCCAAAATAGTGGTCCGTAGCTCCTCCGTAGGCAGGGTGTGTCAGCGTTTTTTGCACATGGCATCCTCCGTATATAATCCGTATGGCATCCGTACTGCGTGTTTTTCTCGCAGGCTTGCAAAACCAACATACCGCTATAGAAGGGATCCATGTGTCACCAAAATATATATATATATATATATGTCAGTAGACACATATATATATATATTAATATTTCTTCCAGCGCGAGATAGCTTTAAAGCCGGTAATTCAATTACCGGCTTTTGCTCTCTCCTTCCTAAACCCGACATGATTTGAGACCTGGTTTACATAAAGTAAACCATGTCATATCCACTTTTTTTTGCATATTCCACACTACTAATGTTAGTAGTGTGTATATGCAAAATTTGGCCGTTCTATCTACTAAATTAAAGGGTTAAATGGCGGAAAAAATTGGCGTGGGCTCCCGCGCAATTTTGTCCGCCAGAGTAGTAAAGCCAGTGACTGAGGGCAGATATTAATAGCCTGGAGAGGGTCCACGGTTATTGGACCCCCCCTGGCTAAAAACACCTGCCCCCAGCCACCCCAGAAAAGGCACATCTGTAAGATGCGCCTATTCTGGCACTTGGCCACTCTCTTCCCATTCCCGTGTAGCGGTGGGATATGGGGTAATGAAGGGTTAATGCCACCTTGCTATTGTAAGGTGACATTAAGCCAAATTAATAATGGAGAGGCGTCAATTATGACACCTATCCATTATTAATCCAATACTAGTAAAGGGTTAAAAAAATACACAAACACATTATTAAAAATTATTTTAATGAAATAAGAACAAAGGTTGGTGTAATATTTTATTCAACGCCCAATCCAGTCACTGAAGACCCTCGTTCTGTAACAAAAAAAAACATAATAAACCAACAATATCCTTACCTTCCGCAGATCTGTAAAGTCCAACGATGTAAATCCATCTGAAGGGGTTAAAATATTTTGCAGCCACGAGCTTTGCTAATGCAACGTTGTTCGTGGCTGCAAAACCCCGGGGAATGAAGGTAAAGTAGGTCAATGACCTATATTTACCTTCATTTGCGGTGAGGCGCCCTCTGCTGGTTGTTCCTAGATCGTGGGAACTTTCCTAGAAAGCTCCCAGGCTCGAGTTCATATGAGGACAACCAGCAGAGGGCGCCTCTTGGGAGGCCTGGGAGCTTTCTAGGAAATTTCCCACGATCTATGAACATCCAGCAGAGGGCGCCTCACCGCAAATGAAGCTAAATATAGCTCATTGATCTATATTTAGACTCATTCCCTGGGGTTTTGCAGCGAGGAGCAGCCTGCATTAGCAAAGCTCCTTGCTGCAAAATGTTTTAACCCCTTCAGAAGGATTTACATCGTTGGACGTTACAGATCTGCGGAGGGTAAGTATATTGTTGGTTTATTATGTTTTTTCTTTCACAGAACGAGGGTCTTCAGTGACTGGATTGGGCGTAGAATAAAATACTCCAACAACCATTGTTTTTATTTCATTAAAATAATTTTAAATAATGTGTTTGTGTTTTATTTAACCCTTTCATTCAATTGGATTAATAATGGATAGGTGTCATAACTGACGCCTCTCCATTATTAATTAGGCTTAATGTCACCTTACAATAGCAAGGTGGCATTAACCCTTCATTACCCCATATCCCACCGCTACACGGGAATGGGAAGAGAGTGGCCAAGTGCCAGAATAGGCGCATCTTCCAGATGTGCCTGTTCTGGGGTGGCTGGGGGCAGATATTTTTAGCCAGGGGGGGCCAATAACCATGGACCCTCTCCAGGCTATTAATATCTGCCCTCAGTCACTGGCTTTACTACTCTGGCGGAGAAAATTGCGCGGGAGCCCACGCCAATTTTTTCCGCCATTTAACCCTTTATTTTAAGAGCTAGAACGGCCAAATTTTGCAGATACACACTACTGACATTAGTAGTGTGGAATCTGCAAAAAAAATGGAGAGAAGACATGGTTTACTGTATGTAAACCATGTCTCAAATCATGTCGGGTTTTAGGAAGGAGAAAGAAAAAGCCGGTAATTGAATTACCGGCTTTCAAGCTGTATAGCGCTGGAAAAAATATTAATATATATACATATATGTGTCTCACTGACATATATATATATATATATACCTATTCTATGTGTACACATTTATTCTACCTATTCTACTGTAAGCTGTCAGTGTGATTTTACTGTACACCGCACTGAATTACCGGCTTTTCTCTCTAACAGCGCTGCGTATTTCTCGCAAGTCACACTGCTTGTCCGTGTGAAATCCGTATTTTTCACGCTTCCATAGACTTTCATTGGCGTATTTCTTGCGCAGTACGGTGACAAACGCAGCATGCTGCGATTTTGTACGGCCGTAGAAAGCCGTATAATACTGATCAGTAAAATACGGCAGATAGGAGCAGGGGCATAGAGAATAATTGTGCCGTATTTTTTGCGAGTTTTACGGACGTAGTTTCTGCGCTCTTACGTCCGTAAAACTCGCAAGTGTGAAGCCGGCCTTAAAGGTTCATATGTGGCTGTTTGAGACTGGATTTAAAGGGACGGTCTCATCAACTTTCGGCTCCCCCGCCCCCCAGCATGCAACATAACGACTTATGGACATTATGAAGAGGACGACTTAATACACACCTCAGCTTCTGCAGAACCTCTTTGGAGAGTATGAGAAGATTCTCTCTGTATTATGATGTTCGGCAGCAGCTGTGGTGTATTATGAAGTTCTGCAGCAGCTGTGGTGTGTGATGAGGTTCTGCAGCAGCTGAGGTATATTATGATGTTCTGCAGCAGCTGTGGTATGTGATGAGGTTCTGCCGCAGTTGAAGTGTATTATGAGGTTCTGCAGCAGCTGTGGTATGTGATGAGGTTCTGCAGCAGCTGTGGTCTATTATAAGGTTCTGCAGCAGCTGAGGTATGTGATGAGGTTCTGCAGCTGTGGTGTATTATGATGTACTTCAGCATCTGTGGTATCAGTCTCCCCTCTCGTCTACTCAGCAGCCTCTCCTCACCAGCCTCCCCTCTCCTCACCAGCCTCCCCTCTCCTCACCAGCCTCTCCTCTCCTCACCAGCCTCCCCTCTCCTCACCAGCCTCCCCTCTCCTCACCAGCAGCCTCTCATCTCCTCTCCTCAGCAGCCTCCCCTCTCCTCACCAGCCTCCTCTCCAGCCTCCCCTCTCCTCACCAGCCTCCTCTCCAGCCTACCCTCTCCTCACCAGCCTCCCCTCTCCTCACCAGCCTCCCCCTCCTCACCAGCCTCTCCTCACCAGCCTCTCATCTCCTCTCCTCAGCAGCCTCTCCCCCTCTCCAGCCTCCCCTCCCCTCTCCAGCCTCCCCTCTCCAGCCTCCCCTCTCCTCACCAGCCTCTCCTCTCCAGCCTCTCCTCTCCAGCCTCTCATCTCCTCCTCCCCAGCCTCCCCTCTCCTCTCCAGCCTCCCCTCTCCTCACCAGCCTCCCCTCTCCTCAGCAGCAGCAGAGGTGTATTAATATGTTATGCAGCAGCTGTGGTATGTGATGAGGTTATGCAGCTGTGGTGTATTATAATGTTCTGCAGCATCTGTGGTATGTGATGAGGTTCTTCAGCAGCTGAGGTGTATTAAGATGTTATGCAGCAGCTGTGGTATGTGATGAGGTTCTGCAGCAGCTGAGGTATGTGATGAGGTTCTGCAGCAATTGAGGTGTATTATGAGGTTCTGCAGCAGCTGTGGTATGTGATGAGGTTCTGCAGCTGTGGTGTATTATGATGTACTGCAGCATCTGTGGTATCAGCCTCCCCTCTCCTCTACTCAGCAGCCTCTCCTCACCAGCCTCCCCTCTCCTCACCAGCCTCCCCTCTCCTCACCAACCTCTCCTCTCCTCACCAGCCTCTCCTCTCCTCACCAGCCTCCCCTCCCCTCTCCAGCCTCCCCTCCCCTCTCCAGCCTCCCCTCTCCAGCCTCCCCTCACCAGCCTCCCCTCTCCTCACCAGCAGCCTCTCATCTCCTCTCCTCAGCAGCCTCCCCTCTCCTCACCAGCCTCCTCTCCAGCCTCCCCTCTCCTCACCAGCCTCCTCTCCAGCCTCCCCTCTCCTCACCAGCCTCCCCTCTCCTCACCAGCCTCTCCTCTCCTCACCAGCCTCTCATCTCCTCTCCTCAGCAGCCTCCCCCCCTCTCCAGCCTCCCCTCCCCAGCCTCCCCTCTCCAGCCTCCCCTCTCCTCACCAGCCTCTCCTCTCCAGCCTCTCTTCTCCTCTCCAGCCTCTCTTCTCCTCCTCACCAGCCTCCCCTCTCCTCCTCACCAGCCTCCCCTCTCCTCACCAGCCTCTCATCTCCTCACCAGCCTCTCATCTCCTCTCATCTCCTCTCCTCACCAGCCTCTCATCTCCTCTCCTCACCAGCCTCTCATCTCCTCTCCTCACCAGCCTCTCATCTTCTCTCCTCAGCAGCATCTCCTCAGCAGCCTCCCCTCTCCTCAGCAGCCTCCCCTCTCCTCACCAGCCTCCCCTCTCCTCACCAGCCTCCCCTCACCAGCCTCTCATCTCCTCTCCTCACCAGCCTCTCATCTCCTCAGCAGCATCTCCTCACCAGCCTCCCCTCTCCTCACCAGCCTCCCCTCCCCTGACCAGCCTCCCCTCACCAGCCTCTCATCTCCTCTCCTCACAAGCCTCTCCTCACCAGCCTCCCTCCTCAGCAGCCTCCCCTCTCATCTCCTCTCCTCAGCAGCCTCCCCTCACCAGCCTCTCATCTCCTCTCCTCAGCAGCCTCCCCTCATCTCCTCTCCTCAGCAGCCTCCCCTCACCAGCCTCTCCACACAGCCTCTCATCTCCTCTCCTCAGCAGCCTCTCATATCCTCCCCTTAGCAGCCTCCCCTCACCAGCCTCTCCTCTCCCCTTAGCAGCCTCCCCTCTCATCTCCTCTCCAGTCTCCAGCTTCTCATATTCTCCCCTTAGCAACCTCCCCTCTCCTCACTCACATCAGCAGACTCCCGTCTCCTCTCTCACCTCACTCCTCTCTGCAGCTTTCTCTCACACTGCCCGCCTCCTCTCCCTGCTCACCGCCGACTTCAGTATCTTCTCCCACAAACATGACATGCTGCAGTCTGCTGCTCCTACATTAAGAAGAGCGCGCAGCATGTCACATGACCGGCGTCAGGACCATGATGCACTTGGGCCTGCCTGCTGCTTAAAGGTACAGCACCCATTTCTGGACGCCAGATGCACACTAACAAGTAATGCCCTGATAGCGGGCGGCCCTGCGCCCGAGACCGCCTCCCCCCGCAGCAGCCGGGGCTGAGCTGGGTGGGTGGGCGTTGTGACCCCGGACCTAAAAAAAATATATTTTTTTTAAACTTGCTCAGGTGCCGCCCCCTCACATCGCCCCACCCTAGGCACATGCCCTCAAGTGCCTAGTGGCAAATACAGCCCTGACTATGTCAGATAAAAGCTCTCACAGTAAGAAAATCAATGCAGATAGCAGAAAGAAGTCAATTTCAAACTTGCTTATTTTCATGTTGTCTACTTAACTTAAACCAGGGGAAAAGTCCTGAGGAGAGAAGTTGCATATTCCCCGTGCCTTCTGGGATAAGTGAAGAGTCTCCGAGCTCAAAGAACACTGGATTTTGGCCATTGCAACTGAAAGGAGGACATTGATAAACCTCGCCTAATGGTGAGTGCACGAATTTTGGCATATTTTTCACCACTTTGTTATCATTTTTACAGTAAGAAAATGGAAGAGGCCAGGAGCCATTTGGTGAGCTGCATTTCTTGCTACATGTTTACAGACTTACCAGTGGAAAAGCCAAACTTCACATACCAGAAATGCAAGCTTGTGTCCCTATTAGAGGAAAAGTTGCAAAGTCTAAAAGAGAAGTTAGCTACATTGAAAATCATTAAGGAAGGTGAAGAGTTCTTAGACAGAGCAGAATTATCTCTTCATGTTACAGAAAAAGAAGAAATTCCAAGTGCACCTCAAGAAACAGAGGAATGGAAGCATGTGACACAGAGAAGCAAAAGGATCGGGAGGCAGTCCGCACCCATATTGCTCAGGAACCAATACCAAGCTCTCACACAGGAGAATGACAGAGAAAGACTTTCCCCACAAAGAACAACCTGGGATGCCCTCAGAGTCCTCCTCAATGGAGAAAGAAAAATGTTGCGAAGAAGAAACGGAGAGTTGTGGTCATGGGGATTCCCTGTTGAGAGGAACAGAAGTTGCAATCTGCAGACCGGATATAACCTCAAGAGAAATGTGCTGTTTTCCAGGTGCAAAAATTAAAGATGTAATTGATAACAGGACTCGTCAGACCTACAGATGACTACCCATTTCTGTTAATACATGTGTGGACAAATGACACCACAAGAATCGACCTGGAAACCATCTGCAGTGACTTTGAAAACTTAGGTAAGAAAGTGAAAGAACTGGGAGCGCAGGTGTCTTCTCTTCCATCCTTCCAGTGGATGGCCATGGAACAAGGAGGTGGAATAAGATTCTGCAGGTGAACAACTGGCTACATCGATGGTGCCGTTGGCAAGGATTTGGATTTCTGGATCACGGAGTGAATTACCTATTCGATGGACTACTTACTAGAGATGGGGTGCACCTTACGAAGACTGGAAAACATGTATTTGGAAGTTTCCTTGCTACTCTCATCAGGAGAGCTTTAAACTAGAACAATATGGGAAGGGAATCAAAAGGCCAGAAAAAGCCATACACCTGACAAATACTATCGAGAATACTGCTATTAAAATTGGAAGGGAAGAACAAAGACAAAAAAATCTAAATAAAAATATTAGAGAAAGAGAAACCAATCACAAACTAAAATGTTTCTATACGAATGCACAGAATTGGAACTACTAACATAGGAGAAGAAATATGATGTCATTGGAATCACTGAAACTTGGTGGGACAATATACATGATTGGAATACAAGGCTAGAAGGATACAACTTATTTGCAAGAAACAGACTTGATAAACGAGGAGGAGGTGTCGCATTGTATGTTAGAAAAGCATATATCTGCACAGAGATTGAAGCTTCAGAGACTGGGAGTTCTGTGGAAACTGTTTGGGTAAGAATACAAGGACAGAACAATGGAAAGGACACGATTGAAGGCATTTACTACAGGCCGCCTGTGCAAGCTAAAGATATGGATGAATTCTTTATGCATCAAATGGCCAAGTTCTCCGAAAAATATGACATAGTTGTCATGGGAGATTTCAACTATTTAGACATTTGATGGCAAATTCTTATCCTCTCTTGCTGACAATTTTATCTTCCAAAAGGTAGGAGAGAAAACAAGAGGATCTGCTCCCTTAGATCTAATCCTCATAAACAGGGAGAAAAGGGTTGAGGAGGTAAGAGTGGCTGGGCCCCTAGGAGGTAGCGACCATGCTATTTTAGAATTTTTGATAACTAGAGAAGGAAGACCTGTGAAGACTCAGACATCAAGGTTAGATTTCAGAAAGGCTGATTTTAAGGGACTCCGAAAGAGAATCGGAGAGATCCAATGGCTGGATATCCTTAAGGACAAAAATGTCCAGGAAGGATGGGAAATCTTGAAAAATGAGATTCTCAAAGCACAATCGTTAACAATTCCAAAAAGAGGGAAGAATAGGAAGCATTTAAGGAAACCAGGATGGATGAACACAGAACTTAAACACATGCTAAAAAGGCAGAAAGAAATGTTTATCAAATGGAAAGAGGGAGGCTAAAGAAGAATATAATGTTGTCTGCAGAACCTGCAGGGCACAAATCAGATTCTATCTAAAGCTGACAATAATAATAATAATAATAATAATAATCTTTATTTTTATATAGCGCTAACATATTCCGCAGCGCTTTACACACATTATCATTGCTGTCCCCATTGGGGCTCACAATCTAAATTCCCTGTCAGTATGTCTTTGGAATGTGGGAGGAAACCGGAGTGCCCGGAGGAAACCCACGCAAACACGGAGAGAACATACAAACTCTTTGCAGATGTTGTCCTTAGTGGGGCTTGAACCCAGGACTCCAGCGCTGCAAGGCTGCTGTGCTAACCACTGCGCCAATGAATTAAGGCCTGCAAGAGATGTCAAAAGCAGTAAAAAAGGATTTTGGGGATATGTCGAAAGTAAAAGAAAAGTCAAAGATGCTATAGGATTTTTACAGGATGAAAATAATGAAATGTTAAGAAAGGATGTTGAGAAGGCCAAACTTTTAAATTCTTATTTTGCATCTGTTTTCTCTCAGAAAGGAAATGTAACATCAACTGATTTTCTCTGTCCTATTAAGGGAATAGAAGAATCCAGGATATCTATAAACAGAAAGATAGTGAGGAAACGCTTAGCAACATAAATGTATTCAAGTCTCCAGGCCCAAATGAATTACACCTAAGAGTACTGAAGGAGATAGCAGAAGAAATTTTAGAACCACTCTGAACAGGAGAAGTCCCAGAAGACTGAAGAAGAGCAAATGTTGTTCCTATCTTCAAAAAGGGGAAGAAGGTGGACCCAGGGAACTATAGGCCGGAGAGTCTGATGTCTATACCAGGAAAGATCTTTGAACAAATTACTAAACAACATGTATTAAAGTACCTGGATAAGAATGAAGTGATTAAACAGAGTCAGCATGGGTTTGTAAATAATAAGTCATGTCAGACTAACTTAATTTCCTTCTATGACTGTTGTGAATTCCGCTCTTGGGCTCCCTCTGGTGGATGTAAGTGGCACTTTTGTGAGTTCTGCTCTTGGGCTCCCTCTTGTGGTTTCAAGTGGTATGGCTGCTCCTTGGAGTTAGCTGTCATCACCTGCCTCCACTTATCGTCTCTTCTGCTCGGCTATTTAGGCCTGGCTGTTCCTTCAGCCAGTGCCACTTGTAAATGGTTCCTGGTTGGATTCACATCTCTTTGGAGTTCCCTGTTATCCTGACCAGTTCAGCAAAGCTAAGTTTTTGCTTGCGCTTTTCTGTTCACAGATTGTGGACTTATCCGTTCAGTGCTTTCTATGTTTGTCCAGCGTTATCAGTATGAATTAATTCTGTCTTGCTGGAAGCTCTGGGAAGAAGATTTACCCTCCACACCTTTAGTCAGGTGTGGAGATTTTTTTGTAAACTCTGCGTGGATTTTTGTAGTGTTTTATACTGACCGCACAGTATTCCATCCTGTCCTATCTATCAAGCTAGACTGGCCTCCTGTGCTCATCCTGGTTTCATTCTGTGTATGTCTTTTTCCTCTCCACTCAGTCATTATTTGTGGGGGGCTAATCTATCCTTTGGGGATTTTCTCTGAGGCAAGATAGTTTTCCTGATTCTGTCTTTAGGGGTAGTTAGCTCTTAGGCTGTGACGAGATGCCTAGGGAGAGTTAGGAGCATTCCACGGCTACTTCTAGTGTTGTGTTGAGCTTAGGGACTGCGGTCAGTACAGTTACCACTTCCTTCAGAGCTCGTTCCATGTTGCTCCTAGACCACCGAATCATAACAGTACAAGTGGCCAAAAATGAATTAAATGCATCTCAAAAGAAGGAAAAGAAAGTTCTGAATCATTTTTTTTCTGTGCTCTGGTTTGTCTTTTTTTTTCCTCTTGATATCTGGGTGGTTCAGGATATATGCTTTGGCATGGATGTTCAGGGTTTGTTTTCTCGTGTGGATCAACTTGCTGCAAGAGTACAGAGTATCCAGGACTATGTTGTCCAGACTCCGGCTTTAGAGCCTAGAATTCCTACTCCTAATTTGTTTTTTGGGGACAGATCCAAGTTTTTGAACTTTAAAAATAACTGCAGATTGTTTTTTGCTTTGAAACCCCGTTCTTCTGGTGATCCCATTCAGCAAGTAAAAATCATCATATCCTTGCTGCGTGGTGACCCTCAAGACTGGGCCTTTTCTCTTGAAACAGGGGATCCGGCATTATTGAATGTTGATGCATTTTTTCAAGCACTCGGATTATTGTATGACGAACCTAATTCTGTGGATCATGCAGAAAAAACCCTGTTGGCCTTGTGTCAAGGTCAGGAAGCGGCAGAGTTATACTGCCAGAAATTTAGAAAATGATCTGTGCTCACTAAATGGAATGAAGAGGCTCTGGCTGCTATTTTCAGAAAAGGTCTTTCTGAAGCCCTGAAAGATGTTATGGTGGGCTTTCCTACGCCTGCCGGTTTGAGCGAATCTATGTCTCTAGCCATTCAGATCGATCGGCGTCTGCGCGAGCGCAAAGCTTTGCACCATATGGCAGTATCCTCTGAGCAGAGTCCAGAACCTATGCAATGTGATAGGATTTTGACTAGAACAGAACGGCAGGAATTCAGACGTCAGAATAGGCTGTGTTTTTACTGTGGTGATTCTGCTCATGTTATCTCTGATTGACCTAAGCGTACTAAGAGAGTCGCTAGGTCTGCTACCATTAGTACTATACAGCCTAAATTTCTCTTATCTGTGACCCTGATTTGCTCATTGTCGTCCTTTTCTGTCATGGCATTTGTGGATTCAGGCGCTGCCCTGAACTTAATTGACTTAGAATTTGCCAGGCGCTGTGGTTTTTCCTTGCAGCCTTTGCAGAGCCCTATTCCTTTGAGGGGTATTGATGCTACACCCTTGGCCAAGGATAAACCTCAGTACTGGACACAGATGACTATGTACATGGCTCCAGCACATCAGGAAGATTGCCGTTTTCTGGTGTTGCATAACCTGCATGATGTTGTTGTACTGGGTTTTCCATGGTTACAGGAACATAATCCGGTGCTGGATTGGAAAACTATGTCGGTGACTAGTTGGGGTTGTCAAGGGGTATAGTGACGTTCCTTTGATGTCAATTTCCTCTTCCCCCTCTTCTGAGGTCCCTGAGTTTTTGTCGGATTTCCAGGATGTATTTGATGAGCCCAAGTCCAGTTCCCTTCCTCCGCACAGGGACTGTGATTGTGCTATTAACTTGATTCCTGGTTGCAAGTTCCCTAAGGGCCGACTTTTCAATCTGTCTGTGCCAGAGCATGCCACCATGCGGAGTTATGTTAAGGAGTCTTTGGAGAAGGGGCATATTCGGCCCTCTTCGTCACCATTGGGAGCGGGTTTCTTTTTTGTTGCTAAGAAGGATGGCTCCTTGAGACCCTGTATTGATTATCGTCTTCTTAATAAGATCACGGTCAAATTCCAATACCCCTTGCCTTTGCTTACTGATTTGTTTGCTCAGATTAAGGGGGCTAGTTGGTTTACTAAGATTGACCTCCGAGGGGCATATAATCTTGTTCGTATTAAACAGGGTGACGAATGGAAAACTGCATTTAATACGCCCGAAGGCCATTTTGAATATCTTGTGATGCCATTTGGGCTCTCTAATGCTCCATCTGTGTTCCAGTCTTTCATGTATGATATTTTCCGCAATTATCTTGATAAATTCATGGTCGTATATTTGGATGATATTTTGATTTTTTCCGATGATTGGGAGTCTCATGTGAAGCAGGTCAGGATGGTGTTCCAGATCCTTCGTGATAATGCTTTGTTTGTGAAGGGGTCTAAGTGCCTATTCGGAGTTCAGAAGGTCTCTTTTTTGGGTTTTATTTTTTCTCCCTCGTCTATAGAAATGGATCCTGTTAAGGTCCAAGCTATTCATGACTGGATCTGTTGTGGATTCTGTTTTTGGGCTCCCTCTGGTGGTTACAGATGGTACTGGGTGACTTGTGTTCTCTGCGGTCTCTGGTGTCCACCTGTTCTATCAGGATATGGGAGTTTCCTATTTAACCTGGCTTTCTTGTCATTTCCTCGCCGGCTATCAATGTAATCAGTGTGTCTTGTTACCTCTGCTTTCCGCTTCTGTATTCTTCAGGACAAGCTAAGTTTTTGATTTTCCTGTTCCACGTTTTGCTTTATTTTTGTTTTAGTCCAGCTTGCAGATATGTGATTCCTTGTTGCTGGTTGCTCTAGTGGGCTGATATTACTCCTCATGTTCCATGAGTTGGCACATGAGTTCAAGTAATTTCAGGATGGTTTCTTGTAGGGTTTTTCGCTGACCGCGCAGTTCACTTTTGTATCCTCTGCTATCTAGCTTTAGCGGGCCTCATTTTGCTGAATCTGTTTTCATAACTACGTATGTGCTTTCCTCTCATTTCACCGTCATTACATGTGGGGGGCTGCTATTTCTGTGGGGTGTTTCTCTGGAGGCAAGAGAGGTCTGTGTTTCTTCTAATAGGGGAAGTTAGTCCTTCGGCTGGCGCGAGACGTCTAGGAATCATCGTAGGCATGTTCCCCGGCTACTGCTAGTTGTGTGAATTAGGTTCAGGATCGCGGTCAGCTCAGTTTCCATCACCCTAGAGCTCGTTTTGTTTTTTGTGCTTGTCCTTTTGTGATCCCCTGCCATTGGGATCATGACATGGATCCAACCCACATCTGTGAAGGGCCTTCAAAAATTTTTGGGCTTTGCTAATTTCTATCGCCGTTTCATTGCCAACTTTTCCAGTGTGGTTAAGCCCCTTACTGATTTGACGAAGAAAGGCGCTGATGTGACGAATTGGTCCTCTGAGGCTGTTGAGGCCTTTCAGGAGCTTAAACGCCGATTTACTTCTGCCCCTGTGTTGCGTCAGCTGGATGTTTCTCTTCCTTTTCAGGTTGAGGTCGACGCTTATGAGATTGGGGCAGGGGCCGTTTTGTCTCAGAGGGAGTCTGATGGTTCTTTCATGAAACCGTGTGCTTTTTTTTCCAGAAAGTTTTCGCCTGCGGAACGCAATTATGATGTCGGCAATTGGGAGTTGTTGGCTATGAAGTGGGCGTTTGAGGAGTGGCGACATTGGCTTGAGGGAGCTAAACACCGCGTTGTGGTCCTGACCGATCATAAGAATCTGATTTACCTCGAGTCGGCCAAGCGGCTGAATCCTAGACAGGCTCGATGGTCCCTGTTTTTCTCCCCTTTTGATTTTGTGGTCTCGTATCTTCCGGGATCTAAGAATGTTAAGGCTGATGCCCTCTCTAGGAATTTTTCGCCTGATTCTCCTGGAGTCCTTGAGCCGGTTGGCATTCTTAAGGAGGGGGTGATTCTTTTTGCTATCTCCCCTGATTTGCGGTGGGTGCTTCAGGAATTTCAGGCTGATAGGCCTGACCGCTGTCCAGTGGGTAGCTGTTTGTTCCTGATAGATGGACAAGTAAGGTTATTTCTGAGGTTCATTGTTCAGTGTTGGCTGGTCATTCTGGGATTTTTGGTACCAGAGATTTGGTTGCTAGGTCCTTTTGGTGGCCTTCCTTGTCGCGCGATGTGCGTGCTTTTGTGCAGTCCTGTGGGACTTGCGCCCGGGCCAAGCCTTGCTGTTCCCGCGCTAGTGGGTTGCTTTTGCCTTTGCCGGACCCTGAGAGGCCCTGGACGCATATTTCCATGGATTTTATTTCGGATCTTCCTGTTTCCCAGAAGATGTCTGTTATCTGGGTTGTTTGTGACCGGTTCTCTAAAATGGTCCATCTGGTACCTTTGCCTAAGTTGCTTTCCTCCTCAGATCTGGTTCCATTATTTTTTCAGCATGTGGTTCGTTTGCATGGCATTCCGGAGAATATTGTCTCTGACAGAGGTTCTCAGTTTGTCTCTAGATTTTGGCGGGCCTTTTGTGCTAGGATGGGCATTGATTTGTCATTTTCTTCGGCGTTTCATCCTCAGACTAATGGCCAAACTGAGCGAACTAATCAGACCTTGGAGACCTATTTGAGATGCTTTGTGTCTGCTGATCAGGATGATTGGGTGTCTTTCTTGCCGTTGGCCGAGTTTGCCCTTAATAATCGGGCTAGTTCGGCTACTTTAGTTTCACCTTTCTTTTGTAATTTTGGTTTTCATCCTCGTTTTTCTTCTGGGCAGGTTGAGCCTTCTGATTGTCCTGGTGTTGATTCTGTGGTGGACAGGCTGCAGCAGATTTGGACTCATGTGGTGGACAATTTGACGTTGTCTCAGGAAAGGGCTCAACGTTTTGCTAACCGCTGTCGGTGTGTTGGTCCCCGGCTTCGCGTGGGGGATTTGGTTTGGTTTTCTTCTCGTCATGTTCCTATGAAGGTTTCTTCCCCTAAGTTTAAGCCTCGGTTTATTGGTCCTTATAAAATTTCTGAAATTATTAATCCGCTGTCTTTTCGTTTGGCTCTTCCAGCCTCTTTTGCCATTCATAATGTTTTCCATAGATCTTTGTTGCAGAGATATGTGGTGCCCGTTGTTCCCTCGGTTGACCCTCCTGCCCCGGTGTTGGTTGAGGGAGAGTTGGAATATGAGGTTGAGAAGATTTTGGATTCTCGTTTTTCGAGGCGGAGGCTTCAGTATCTTGTCAAGTGGAAGGGTTATGGCCAGGAGGATAATTCTTGGGTTGTTGCCTCCGATGTCCATGCCACTGATTTGGTTCGTGCTTTTCATTTGGCTCGTCCTGATCGGCCTGGGGGCTCTGGTGAGGGTTCGGTGACCCCTCCTCAAGGGGGGTACTGTTGTGAATTCCCTCTTGGGCTCCCTCCGGTGGTTGTAAGTGGCACTTTTGTGAGTTCTGCTCTTGGGCTCCCTCTTGTGGTTTCAAGTGGTATGGCTGCTCCTTGGAGTTAGCTGTCATCACCTGCCTCCACTTATCATCTCTTCTGCTCGGCTATTTAGGCCTGGCTGTTCCTTCAGCCAGTGCCACTTGTAAATGGTTCCTGGTTGGATTCACATCTCTTTGGAGTTCCCTGTTATCCTGACCAGTTCAGCAAAGCTAAGTTTTTGCTTGCGCTTTTCTGTTCACAGATTGTGGACTTATCCGTTCAGTGCTTTCTATGTTTGTCCAGCGTTATCAGTATGAAT
Source organism: Ranitomeya imitator (assembly GCF_032444005.1). NCBI lineage: Eukaryota > Metazoa > Chordata > Amphibia > Anura > Dendrobatidae > Ranitomeya > Ranitomeya imitator. The sequence goes on along the minus strand of NC_091282.1, from coordinate 1,043,550,147 downwards.
TAATTCTGTCTTGCTGGAAGCTCTGGGAAGCAGATTTACCCTCCACACCTTTAGTCAGGTGTGGAGATATTTTTGTAAACTCTGCGTGGATTTTTGTAGTGTTTTATACTGACCGCACAGTATTCCATCCTGTCCTATCTATCAAGCTAGTCTGGCCTCCTGTGCTCATCCTGGTTTCATTCTGTGTATGTCTTTTTCCTCTCCACTCACAGTCATTATTTGTGGGGGGCTAATCTATCCTTTGGGGATTTTCTCTGAGGCAAGATAGTTTTCCTGATTCTGTCTTTAGGGGTAGTTAGCTCTTAGGCTGTGACAAGATGCCTAGGGAGAGTTAGGAGCAATCCACGGCTACTTCTAGTGTTGTGTTGAGCTTAGGGACTGCGGTCAGTACAGTTACCACTTCCTTCAGGGCTCGTTCCATGTTGCTCCTAGACTACCGAATCATAACAATGACAGAATCACTGACTGGGTGGATCAGGGAAATGCTGTAGATATAGTATATCTTGACTTCAGCAAAGCATTTGACAAAGTATCTCACACAATCCTTATTGAAAAAATGACTAAGCATGGAATGGACAAGGCAACTGTTAGGTGGATTCATAACTGGCTTAGTGATCGGATCCAAAGAGTGGTCGTAAATGGCTGCACATCCAGTTGGAAGAATGTCTCAAGTGGGGTACCAAAGGGCTCCGTCCTGGGCCCTGTATTGTTCAACATCTTTATCAATGATTTAGATGAAGGAATTGAGGATAAACTGATTAAATTTGCTGAAGACACAAAGCTAGGAGGGAGATAGCTAATACTAGAGAAGAGAGAGAGATGATTCAAAAAGATATAAACTGGAGAAGTGGGCAACAACTAACAGAATGGTTTTTAATAGGGAAAAATGGAAAGTGCTACATCTGGACAATAAAAACGAAAAAAGCATATACAGAATGGGAGGAATAGGGCTAACCAACAGCACATGTGAAAAAGACTTGGGTATACTAATAGATCACAGACTGAACATGAATCAACAGTGTGATGCAGCAGCAAAAAAGGCAAATGCAATTCTGGGATGCATTAACAGAAGCATACAGTCTAGATCACGTGAAGTCATTATTGCCCTCTACTCCTCTTTGGTCAGACCTCATCTGGAATACTGTGTTTTGGGCACCACATTTTAAAAGACATCAACAAACTGGAGCAAGTTCAGAGAAGAGCGACCAGAATTGTGACCGGTCTGCAGACCATGTCTTATGAGGAACGTTTACAGGATTTGGGAATGTTTAGTTTGCAAAAAAGAAGACTGAGAGGAGACTTAATAGCTGTCTACAAATATCTCCAGGGCTGTCACATTGTAGAAGGATCATCTTTATTCTCATTTGCCCAAGGAAAGACTAGAAGCAATGGGATGAAACTGAATGGGAGGAGACACAGATTAGATATTAGAAAAAACTTTTTGACAGTGAGGGTGATCAATGAGTGGAACAGGCTGCCATGATCGGTGGTGAGTTCTCCTTCAATGGAAGTCTTGAAACAGAGGCTGGACAGACGTCTGTCTGGGATGATTTAGTGAATCCTGCTTTGAGTAGGGGGTTGGACCAGATGACCCAGGAGGTCCCTTCCAACTCTACCATTCTATGATTCTATGATAACTATACAAATTCCCCTTTAATGGGGTTGTCCACTTCTAGGACAACCCCTTTTTGATCTAAATGTTTGGCCTTGATAAAATAAAAAAAGCTTATACTCACCTCATGTGCTGGCACCATTCCAGTGGTGTCGGCACTCACGGTCCCGGGGCTCTTGTGTGGTTGTTGTGACATGTGAGCCTGATGTCCAATCAGCGCTGGCATCACTGTCTTTGCTTTTTGTGAAAATTGAACTAGAAGAGGAATTCAGATCTGCGGTTGATCCATGACTTCCTCCTCATATTCAATTTAACAGAAGGCGGACACAGTAATGCCAGTGCTAATTGGGCACTAGGCTCACATGTCACAAACATTGTACAGGAGCCCCGAGGAGAGCTAGTGCCGACAACACAGGAACTGCGCCAGATTGGGATTTGAATATAATTTTTTTTTATTTTATCAGGGCCAAGCATGGGGTATGACAGACAACTTTTTTAAGTGAAACTTTTCTCTTATGTTTGCTCCCAAGACTCACTGTAAATAACGTCCAATCTAATACCTGCACTGCTTCCCCCATGTCTTGTTGTTTTGTGCTGGAACTTTATGAGCCTTTCTTCACTTACTCTCTATCATAATAGGAAAGGGCTGCCACGAACCAGTATGTTATAGGTAGATATTTTTATACTGTGTGCTAAAAATGTTTGCTAGGAAGCCTGAAGTAGCACTGCCTGCATAATACACCAATGAATTTAAAGGATTGGATCAGACTTTCATTCTTCAAAGATGTGCAATACTCATACTATACCCATGTAGTCTTTGCCTGAAATAGGGATTCTCGCTTGAGGTTTGCACAGGAGATGCACGTGTCAATAAATATAGTGACTAGTATTGGTTAGCATGCACACAGTACACTAGAGGAGGATAGATAAAAATTTGGTATGTGTTCCACTACCAGCTAATGGTCTCCAGGTTTTCTGATTCAATTGTGTAATCCTTTCTTTTCAAAGCTGTGCTAATTGTATCTAATGTCCTATTTCAGAAGAAGTGCAGATTTGTTAATTTACCTCCAATAAACCTAAAATAACATCTACAACTTTAATTATTTGATACTGCTTAATTCAGCTTTATAGGTGCTGCCTTTCTGCTAGCTCGGCATATAGAGCCATGATATTCCTGTAATGAGATAGATAAAAATGCATTCTAATACAGCCTTGAATTGTCAACAACAGCAGGTTGATGGCAGAGAGCTTTATATCCTCAGTAGTAAGAGTACGGAGGAGACAGATTGCTATGACGTCTGATCCTACTCATTCTACAACACAAAGCATCATTTAGAGACTAGCACTCAAGGATGGCAATGTTACCATGGAAATTGTCTTTCTTTGATTTCCTATTTTGAATAGATTCGACCAATAAAGTTAATTACTTCACTCATTTCTTACTTTTGTGAATTAAGTCCTAGGCATTGACATAAGTTAATAAGCTGCTTAACGAGTTTGTAGTTATCAAGTCTTATTATACTAGGACTGTACGTCCATGAGTGGGTAATAGATAATTTATATTCTTTCTGATAGAAGTGAATACTGGAAGCATAGTGATAGTAATGATATAGTTCATTGTACTTTTAAACATTATATATAAAGCATTTTTTACATTTCATTAAGATAATTTGTTTGCAGGAGTGAAAAGCAAAATTGTCCATGTTACCCTAGTTCATATAGAATACACCGCACACTCTAGGCATATATGATGCAATGGTAATGTCAATTTATTAAGGACATAAACAAGGAGTAATGTTGAAAGCGACCAGAAGCAAATGAGTATATACAGCATTTTATAGTGACATCACACTATAACAGAGTTTACTCCAAGATACCTCAGGATTCTTTCTTACCCCTTACTCAATCTGCACTAAGTGATTGTATGGTTAAGGCTCTGGCAGAGCCCAAACGTCATTTGCTTCTGGTCGCTTTCAACATTAACTACTCCTTGTTTATATCCTTAATAAATTTACACTATCATTGCATCATATATGCTTAGAGTGTGCGGTGTATTCTATATTCCTTACTATATTGGGGCTTTCACAGTCCGTTACACCTGCACCTCGCTCCCATAGTATAACGAGTGCGCGTCAATTTTCTTCCTTACACTAGTTCATATATACCCTGATTAGTCATAGCATTAAATCCAATGTCAGTGAGATATACTAAACAACATGTGAACACTCAATTTTTTAAGTTGGTGCTTTAGAAGCAGTGAAAATGGGTAAGTATATAAAGGTCTGATTGGCTTAACAAGGACCCAAACGCATCTTGTGAGGTTTTCCCAGTAGTGTCTACCAAAGGTGGTTCCATAACGAACAGTTTCCTAGATTTTATACCTTTTGAACTTGAATTTTCTTTTTAGTTCTGATTTAAGGACTACATTAAATCAGCATTTTAGCAGCCCAAATATGAAAGCCACCCAAAACTGGTGATTGTTACGGGCAAATCCTCCCCAGACAGATGATGTTGGAGGAAATAAATATTGGGCATATGAAACTGAGTTCCAGCTTCTTTTGTCCTCTTGAGAGCTAAGCCACCACCAAAGACATTTGGTAGCAGCTTAAGTCCTTTTTCTGATCCATGCATGCATGCATATCTATTGAAGAGTTGGGAGAAAGTAAGCCACTCATCTATCAACAGTATGAATCATTTATGGCCGGTTTTTAATCTGTCAAAATGGGAAAGTTCTGTTGCTCATCTTAAGTTGGGGTTTCGTACTTTGCTGTCTTGCATATGTGGTGCATTTATTATATTATTATATTTATTTATATTCAAAGTAAAAAGTGGTAGCACTCACCGATCCTTTAAAATGGGTTGATCCTTTATTCAAACATAGTTAAAAGCTTTTACGGCTCGGGGGTGTGCAGAGAGAAGACTGTGCAGGTTTCGACGATGGCCGTTTTGCGCCCTAATGGCGCTTCTACGGGACAGTGATCAAGGGGATGTGACATGGAAATAAATACATGTGAAAATGATACCTCCTCCCACCACCACATTCCTAATGACCACTAATCGAAATACATAAAACCAATTAAAATAGAATAAAACCGCATTCATATGCTTAACAAGTAATGAACTTAACATTCAGACACCAATGTAATACATTACTTTGTATGGATAAGAAGGAGAGGATATCTACTTAGGGCAACTGCCTCTTTGCCTCTATACCTCCGACTGCGGGTATCGTATTAGGTTACCTGACGTTACTCTCAATTTACCGGGTGGTATTTATCCTTTGTGTGGGGTTCAAGGTGGGCTGACAGTCCATTTATAGAAAAATGGACAAGTTAACCCTGTCATTCAATCCTGCCAGACCCATCGCATGTGTCTGCATAATCCACATGGCCTCCTGCTTTAACAATAGGTTATGCAAGTCTCCTCCCTGTGTAGGTAACGTCACCTTTTCGATCCCCGCGAATGTCAGGATGTCCGGGTTTCCCCCGTGTTTGTCTCCAATATGGTTAATCAATCTCCGGTCTCCCTTTCCTGAAGAAATAGATTTGCAGTGTTCCCTGAACCGCACGTACAAATGGTGTATGGTTTTGCCTATATAATAGTTCTTACAAAGGCAAAACACCACATACACCACATAATCAGTCTTACATGATATAAACTCAGTGACAGTATGTCTAATTGGACCTATACTCACAGTTCGATCTGTAATGTGATATTTGCAATATGGACAATGTCCACAACGATAATTTCCTTTCGGGACTCCCTGTTCTAGCCAATTCGCATTCTGCTTCTTGATGTGTCTGTTTGAAATCAGAGGGCCTCCGACTACCATCCCCGCTAAGTCTTTGTCCCTTTCGAGTATGTGCCATTTCCTCCTAATGGCCACTCGTACCTGGCGGTCCATGGAACTATACTGAAAACAAAAGGTAAACCTTTTTCCCATCGTGTTCTGGCCTCTCTTCTCTGTCAGGTGTAACCCCATTAACTTGGGGTGTCTGGGATAGGGTCACTTACGGAGCCCCTTTCCCAGTATATTGATTGGTTGTTGCGGCCCTTACTGAGGGATATTCCATTGTATATTAAAGACATAAATTCATTTCTAAGGAATATTCATGGATTTGTATGGCAACCAGGGTTTGCTTTTGCGTCGGTCGACGTTGTAAATTTATACACGAGAATTCCCCAGCAGATGGGGGTGGGAACAATCAGGCAAATATTGGGAACCACAGACAGAAGTCAGAATTTCATTGATTTTGTCTGTGAGGGTCTTAAGTTCATATTAACGCATAATGCTTTCACTTTCATGGAAACTTGGTATATTCAAACTACCGGGACTGCCATGGGGACTCCGGCAGCTTGTACTTTTGCAAACCTCTTCTTAGGAGTTTTTGAGGAAGAATATGTATATTCCGAAAGAAATGCGTTTCTTAAACATATCAAACTATGCTTTAGATATGTGGACGATATGTTTTTCGTGTGGGATGGCTCAGAAGAAGAGTTTGCACGATTTGTATTGTACCTCAATAATTCAAATACAATGGGCATGTCTTTTACATCTAATTTTAGGGGGTCGCATTTGGAGTGCCTTGATGTATCGGTTGATGTAAAAGAAGGCATGGTCTGCACGTCCCTATATTGTAAACTGACAGCAACCAATTCGGTAATGCACTATAACAGTTTTCACCCAGCACATACCAAGCAATCGTTACCATACAGCCAGCTTCTGAGAGTACGGAGGGCGATCAAAACACAGGAGGGTTTTGACCGGCAATCAACGGATTTGTGCCAGAGGCTTAGAAGCAGGGGTTACCTGGGGGCATTGCTGCGGACAGCAATAGATAAAGTTAATGGGGTTACACCTGATAGAGAAGAGAGGCCAGAAAACACGATGGGAAAAAGGTTTACCTTTTGTTTTCAGTATAGTTCCATGGACCACCAGGTACGAGGGGCCATTAGGAGGAATTGGCACATGCTCGAAAGGGATAAAGACTTAGCGGGGATGGTAGTCGGAGGTCCTCTGATTTCAAACAGACGCAGCACATGTTTGAGGGATGTAAGACTGATTATGTGGTGTATGTGGTGTTTTGCCCTTGTAAGAACTATTATATAGGCAAAACCATACGCCATTTGTACGTGCGGTTCAGAGAACACTACAAATCTATTTCTTCAGGAAAGGGAGTACCGAGATTGATTAACCATATTCGAGACAAACACGGGGGAAACCCAGACGTCCTGACATTCGCGGGGATCGAAAAGATGTTACCTGCACAGGGAGGAGACTTGCATAACCTGTTGTTAAAGCAGGAGGCCAGGTGGATTATGCAGACACATGCGATGGCCCGGCACGATTGAATGATATGGTTGACATGTCCAATTTTCTATAAATGGACTGTCTGCCCACCTTGCCCCCCACACAAAGGATAAATACCACCAGGGAAATTGAGAGTAACGTCCGGTAACCAAATACGATACCCGCAGTCGGAGGTATAGAGGCAAAGAGGCAGTTGCCCTAAGTAGATATCCTCTCCTTCTGATCCATACAAAGTAATATATTACATTGGTATCTGTATGTTAAGTTCATTTACTTGTTAAGCATATGAATGCGGTTTTATTCTGTTTTAATTGGTTTTATGTATTTCTATTAGTGGTCATTAGGATTGTGGTGGTGGGAGGAGTTAGCGTTTTCACATGTATTTATTTCCACGTCACATCCCCTTGATCACTGACCCATAGAAGCACCATATTGGGCGCGAAACAGCCATCGTCGGAACCTGCACACTCTTCTCTCTGCACACCCCCGAGCCGTAAAAGATTTTAACTATGTTTGAATAAAGGATCAACCCATTTTAAAGGATTGGTGAGTGCTACCACTTTTTACTTCGAATATGGATAGCATTTCTGTGATTTTCGGTATAAGCACCCGAGATCCGAAGGCGGGCTTCTATTGAAACCACGTGCGTTCAGTACCACAACTCAGTCAAACTGGCGGTGCTGTCTACTATTTTCTTTTGACAGACTTATATTTATTTATTTATTGTATTATTATTCATTATGGATGTGTTGGTTTCTAGTAGACACCAACATATTCAATCCCCATGGTCTCCAGCGGCAGCCTAGTTAACCTTATTTTCAAAAGACATACTTCAATATTCTGACCTGAAATGTCAAAGACTCTAATCCATGTTTGAGTTTTCCTTAGACTTTGACTTCATTCAGAAGCTTTTTCTCCTTATTGTATTTGTAATGGGAGTGGTGGAACCACTGTGCAGTGGTCCGAGGAGAGCCTTAAGAGGTGTAACTAGGTGAACACCTGACCCTTCACTAGAGGCCCTTATGGTGGGGTTAGACTTACACCTGGACAGACCATGGATGAATGGCAGGAAACTGGAATGGCCTAGAAGGAGATCTCAGCTGGTACAGGCAGGCATGGTAGGAACACAGGAACTGGCGGGAATGGCTGGCAAACAAGCAGTCATTAGCAGGTGCTATCTGGTACAGCTGACATGCAGGCAGGCACTGGCAGGTGCAGGCTGGCACACCAGTAGGCACTGACTGGTGCAGATTGCTACAGCTGATATACAGATGATCACAGCAGGTGCAAGCTGGTACAGCTGATATAAAGATGAACACAGTAGGTGCAGGCTGGTACAACTGGTATACAGATAAGCATGGCAGGAGCAAGCTGTCATGGTTGGTATACAGATGGGCATGGCAGGTGAAGGCTGGTACAGGCGTATGGGCAAGTACTGGAAGACAAAGTTAGAATAGGAGGCCTGAGAACTAGCAAACAAGCAAGCAATAGTATACACGTTGCTCAGGCACCTCCCAATAGATGGAGATGCCTTAAATAATAAGTATCCCCCAGCCATTGGCACTTTAGGTGGCTTTAAGTACAGTGCTCGGGGATCTGCGAGCCATATGCAGACCCAGTCAGAAGCAGGAAGAGGCGCGGCACTTCAGTACACTTACTGGAAATTCATCTCATTGGACAAAAAAAATGCCCTTAACAGATCCTAGATGACCAGGGGTTTTCTTGTAGACAAAGTTTTTCTGGTCGGTAACAAATCTGGTTATATTTTTGTACAACGTTGTACATTCCTTTTAATAAAACGTTACATTCACAGTTGTTAATATATGTGTAACCCCATAATAAGACTCTTAATAAAAGAACCTTGAATATGCTTTACAAAAGTTGTTTTGATTTCAACTAGTTATATATTATGTTTGGGACTTTAAAGGAAACCTGTCACCAGGAGAAACGTTTTCAACCTGCAGATATGGGTGTAATTTGCCGGTGAATAGCATTACTAACATGCCTGACTCTGCACTTTGACCAATGCTGCAGGGAGAAAATGAGCTTTATTCCCCTTGCATTGTTCTGGTTTCTGTCACAGGGCCGGCGCTGGCACTGGTTCAGTCACTGCTCTGAGAAAATACAGCTGCAGCTGTAACTGCACCCCAGCTCTGACTGACAGCCAGCCCCAATGCAGGTCCAATGTCAGTCAGGGCCAGGGGTGTTATGGCTGGCAATCAGGCAACACAGCGTGCAGTAATCAGCGCACATACAGAGATCTGGCAATAACCAAAAACAATAGGACAAGCTCTGAGACGTGGAATCTCTGTAGACTGCAGTACCTAATCTATCCTCACACAACTATAAGCAGCAGTGGATTGCGCCTAACAACTACCTATGCAACTCGGCACTGCCTGAGGAGCTGACTAGCCTGAAGATAGAAATACAAGCCTGACTTACCTCAGAGAAATACCCCAAAGGAATAGGCAGCCCCCCACATATAATGACTGTTAGCAAGATGAAAAGACAAACGTAGGAATGAAATAGATTCAGCAAAGTGAGGCCCGATATTCTAGACAGAGCGAGGATAGCAAAGAGAACTATGCAGTCTACAAAAAACCCTAAAACGAAAACCACGCAAAGGGGCAAAAAGACCCACCGTGCCGAACTAACAGCACGGCGGTGCACCCCTTTGCTTCTCAGAGCTTCCAGCAAAAGTTAATAGCAAGCTGGACAGAAAAAACAGAAAACAAACTAGAAGCACTTATCTAGCAGAGCAGCAGGCCCAAGGAAAGATGCAGTAGCTCAGATCCAACACTGGAACATTGACAAGGAGCAAGGAAGACAGACTCAGGTGGAGCTAAATAGCAAGGCAGCCAACGAGCTCACCAAAACACCTGAGGGAGGAAGCCCAGAGACTGCAATACCACTTGTGACCACAGAAATGAACTCAGCCACAGAATTCACAACAGTACCCCCCCCTTGAGGAGGGGTCACCGAACCCTCACCAGAACCCCCAGGCCGACCAGGATGAGCCACATGAAAGGCACGAACAAGATCTGGGGCATGGACATCAGAGGCAAAAACCCAGGAATTATCTTCCTGAGCATAACCCTTCCATTTGACCAGATACTGGAGTTTCCGTCTAGAGACACGAGAATCCAAAATCTTCTCCACAATATACTCCAATTCCCCCTCCACCAAAACAGGGGCAGGAGGCTCCACAGATGGAACCATAGGTGCCACGTATCTCCTCAACAACGACCTATGGAATACATTATGTATGGAAAAGGAGTCTGGGAGGGTCAGACGAAAAGACACCGGATTGAGAATCTCAGAAATCCTATACGGACCAATAAAACGAGGTTTAAATTTAGGAGAGGAAACCTTCATAGGAATATGACGAGAAGATAACCAAACCAGATCCCCAACACGAAGTCGGGGTCCCACACGGCGTCTGCGATTAGCGAAAAGCTGAGCCTTCTCCTGGGACAAGGTCAAATTGTCCACCACCTGAGTCCAGATCTGCTGCAACCTGTCCACCACAGAATCCACACCAGGACAGTCCGAAGACTCAACCTGTCCTGAAGAGAAACGAGGATGGAACCCAGAATTGCAGAAAAATGGAGAGACCAAGGTAGCCGAGCTGGCCCGATTATTAAGGGCGAACTCAGCCAACGGCAAAAATGACACCCAATCATCCTGGTCAGCGGAAACAAAACATCTCAGATATGTTTCCAAGGTCTGATTGGTTCGTTCGGTCTGGCCATTAGTCTGAGGATGGAAGGCCGAGGAGAAAGATAGGTCAATGCCCATCCTACCACAAAAGGCTCGCCAGAACCTCGAGACAAACTGGGAACCTCTGTCAGAAACAATATTCTCAGGAATGCCATGTAAACGAACCACATGCTGGAAGAACAAAGGCACCAAATCAGAGGAGGAAGGCAATTTAACCAAGGGCACCAGATGGACCATTTTAGAAAAGCGATCACAGACCACCCAAATGACTGACATTTTTTGAGAAACGGGAAGGTCAGAAATGAAATCCATCGAAATATGTGTCCAAGGCCTCTTCGGGACCGGCAAGGGCAAAAGCAACCCACTGGCACGTGAACAGCAGGGCTTAGCCCTAGCACAAATTCCACAGGACTGCACAAAAGCACGCACATCCCGTGACAGAGATGGCCACCAGAAGGATCTAGCAACCAACTCCCTGGTACCAAAGATTCCTGGATGACCGGCCAGCACCGAACAATGAAGTTCAGAGATAACTTTACTAGTCCACCTATCAGGGACGAACAGTTTCTCGGCCGGACAACGATCAGGTTTATTAGCCTGAAATTTCTGCAACACTCTCCGCAAATCAGGGGAGATGGCAATCACAATGACTCCTTCCTTGAGGATACTCGCAGGCTCAGATAACCCCGGAGAGTCGGGCACAAAACTCCTAGACAGAGCATCCGCCTTCACATTTTTAGAGCCCGGAAGGTATGAAACCACAAAATCAAAACGAGCAAAAAATAACGACCAACGGGCCTGTCTAGGATTCAAGCGCTTGGCAGACTCAAGATAAGTAAGGTTCTTATGATCAGTCAAAACCACCACGCGATGCTTAGCACCCTCAAGCCAATGACGCCACTCCTCGAATGCCCACTTCATGGCCAGCAACTCTCGGTTGCCCACATCATAATTACGCTCAGCAGCAGAAAATTTCCTGGAAAAGAAAGCACATGGTTTGAACACTGAGCAACCAGAACCTCTCTGTGACAAAACCGCCCCTGCACCAATCTCAGAAGCATCAACCTCGACCTGGAACGGAAGAGAAACATCAGGTTGACACAACACAGGGGCACAGCAGAAACGACGCTTCAACTCCTGAAAAGCTTCCACGGCAGCAGAAGACCAATTAACCAAATCAGCACCCTTCTTGGTCAAATCGGTCAATGGTCTGGCAATGCTAGAAAAATTACAGATGAAGCGACGATAAAAATTAGCAAAGCCCAGGAATTTCTGCAGACTTTTTAGAGATGTCGGCTGAGTCCAATCCTGGATGGCCTGAACCTTAACCGGATCCATCTCGATAGTAGAAGGGGAAAAGATGAACCCCAAAAATGAAACTTTCTGCACACCGAAGAGACACTTTGATCCCTTCACGAACAAGGAATTAGCACGCAGTACCTGGAAAACCATTCTGACTTGCTTCACATGAGACTCCCAATCATCAGAGAAGATCAAAATGTCATCCAAGTAAACAATCAAGAATTTATCCAGATACTCACGGAAAATGTCATGCATAAAAGACTGAAAAACAGATGGAGCATTGGCAAGTCCAAACGGCATCACCAGATACTCAAAATGACCCTCGGGCGTATTAAATGCCGTTTTCCATTCATCTCCTTGCCTGATTCTCACCAGATTATACGCACCACGAAGATCTATCTTGGTGAACCAACTAGCCCCCTTAATCCGAGCAAACAAGTCAGAAATCAATGGCAAGGGATACTGAAACTTAACAGTGATCTTATTAAGAAGGCGGTAATCAATACACGGTCTTAGCGAACCATCCTTCTTGGCTACAAAAAAGAACCCTGCTCCCAATGGTGACGACGATGGGCGAATATGTCCCTTCTCCAGGGACTCCTTCACATAACTGCGCATAGCGGTGTGTTCAGGTACGGACAAATTAAATAAACGACCCTTAGGGAATTTACTACCAGGAATCAAATCGATAGCACAATCACAATTCCTATGCGGAGGTAGGGCATCAGACTTGGACTCTTCAAATACATCCTGAAAGTCCGACAAGAACTCTGGGATGTCAGAAGGAATGGATGACGAAATAGAAAAAAATGGAACATCACCATGTACTCCCTGACAACCCCAGCTGGTTACCGACATAGAGTTCCAATCCAATACTGGATTATGGGTTTGTAGCCATGGCAACCCCAACACGACCACATCATGCAAATTATGCAGTACCAGAAAGCGAATAACTTCCTGATGTGCAGGAGCCATGCACATGGTCAGCTGGGCCCAGTACTGAGGCTTATTCTTGGCCAAAGGTGTAGCATCAATTCCTCTCAACGGAATAGGACACCGCAAAGGCTCCAAGAAAAATCCACAACGTTTAGCATAATCCAAATCCATCAGATTCAGGGCAGCGCCTGAATCCACAAACGCCATGACAGAATACGATGACAAAGAGCACATTAAGGTAATGGACAAAAGGAATTTGGACTGTACAGTACCAATAACGGCAGAGCTATCGAACCGCCTAGTGCGTTTAGGACAATTAGAAATAGCATGAGTAGAATCACCACAATAGAAACACAGTCTGTTCAGACGTCTGTGTTCTTGCCGTTCTACTTTAGTCATAGTCCTGTCGCACTGCATAGGCTCAGGTTTACTCTCAGACAATACCGCCAGATGGTGCACAGATTTACGCTCGCGCAAGCGACGACCGATCTGAATGGCCAAGGACATGGACTCATTCAAACCAGCAGGCATAGGAAATCCCACCATTACATCCTTAAGAGCTTCAGAAAGACCCTTTCTGAACAAAGCCGCTAGTGCAGATTCATTCCACAGAGTGAGTACTGACCACTTTCTAAATTTCTGACAATATACTTCTATATCATCCTGACCCTGGCATAAAGCCAGCAGATTTTTCTCAGCCTGATCCACTGAATTAGGCTCATCGTAAAGCAATCCGAGCGCCAGGAAAAACGCATCGACACTACTCAATGCAGGGTCTCCTGGCGCAAGAGAAAACGCCCAGTCCTGTGAGTCGCCGCGCAAAAAAGAAATAATAATCAAAACCTGTTGAATAGGATTACCAGAAGAATGAGGTTTCAAGGCCAAAAATAGCTTACAATTATTTCTGAAGCTCAGGAACTTAGTTCTGTCACCAAAAAACAAATCAGGAATCGGAATTCTTGGTTCTAGCATCGATTTCTGATCAATAGTATCTTGAATCTTTTGTACATTTACAACGAGATTATCCATTGAGGAGCACAGAGCCTGAATATCCATGTCCACAGCTGTGTCCTGAAGCACTCTAATGTCTAGGGGAAAAAAAAGACTGAAGACAGAGCTAAGAAAAAAAAATGATGTCAGGATTTCTTTTTTCCCTCTATTGGGAATCATTGGTGGGGGCTCCTTGTACTGTTATGGCTGGCAATCAGGCAACACAGCGTGCAGTAATCAGCGCACATACAGAGATCTGGCAATAACCAAAAACAATAGGACAAGCTCTGAGACGTGGAATCTCTGTAGACTGCAGTACCTAATCTATCCTCACACAACTATAAGCAGCAGTGGATTGCGCCTAACAACTAACTATGCAACTCGGCACTGCCTGAGGAGCTGACTAGCCTGAAGATAGAAATACAAGCCTGACTTACCTCAGAGAAATACCCCAAAGGAATAGGCAGCCCCCCACATATAATGACTGTTAGCAAGATGAAAAGACAAACGTAGGAATGAAATAGATTCAGCAAAGTGAGGCCCGATATTCTAGACAGAGCGAGGATAGCAAAGAGAACTATGCAGTCTACAAAAAACCCTAAAACGAAAACCACGCAAAGGGGCAAAAAGACCCACCGTGCCGAACTAACAGCACGGCGGTGCACCCCTTTGCTTCTCAGAGCTTCCAGCAAAAGTTAATAGCAAGCTGGACAGAAAAAACAGAAAACAAACTAGAAGCACTTATCTAGCAGAGCAGCAGGCCCAAGGAAAGATGCAGTAGCTCAGATCCAACACTGGAACATTGACAAGGAGCAAGGAAGACAGACTCAGGTGGAGCTAAATAGCAAGGCAGCCAACGAGCTCACCAAAACACCTGAGGGAGGAAGCCCAGAGACTGCAATACCACTTGTGACCACAGAAATGAACTCAGCCACAGAATTCACAACACAGGGGTGTGTCACTACATAAGAAATGTCACCACACCCTGAGTTTGAGGGGTTTCCCTTCTGTGCCCTTGGGGGGATGAGGAGGTAGTGTCTCCTGAGGCTGACATTCCTAAGTTAGTGGTGACGGGCGAAAATATTGGGTCCACTCAATAAAGGGACCTAAGAAAAAATATAGCTGCACTCTGAAATACTAGGAATAATAGATTTTACTGCCGTAGAAAATAGGTAAATGCTAAATTATGTACATATGGAATATTGGAAAAATGGAACTACAAATTTGCTATGGAAAAATTATGGTAAAAGGAAGGTACTTAGTCCATAGATTTACCAATATGTATGTGTATAAGCCATCATCAGCCATCATCAAGGCTTACCTAATTGTTGGGTCCCTAAACTGAAAAGTCACCTCTGCTGGGCTAAAAAGCCTACAATTTATAGGGCAGGAAGGAACCAGCTAATTAAAATTACCTTATGCTGATGGGAGTAGGAGTGCACATGTCAAAGTAGTTAGCTACAAGAAGCAGAAAAAACTGACCAACACATCCAAGCTAGTACGTACAGATACCAGCTAAGACAATAATTTGAAGAAAAAATAAAGCTGCACTCTGAAATAATACGAATAATAAATTTACAAAATTGGAACTGCATCACTGCCATAGAAAATAGATAAATGCTACAATATGTACATATGGAATATTGAAAAATGGAACTGCAAAATGGCTTTGGAAAAATTTAGGTAAAAAGAAGGTACTTAGCACATAGATTTACCAATATATGTGAACCCAACAGCCATTTTCAAGGCACACTTAATTGTTGGGTCCCTAACGTGATAAGTCACCTCTCCTGGGCTGAAAAGTCTACAATTGGTAGGGTGTGCACTCCTTACTCTCTTCAGCCTTAGGTGATTTTAATTAGCTGTTTCCTTCCTGCCCTATAAATTGTAGACTTATCAGCCCAGAAGAGGTGACTTATCAAGTTAGGACTCAACAATTAGGTACAACTTGATGACGGCTATTGGGCTCACATATATTGGCTAATCTCTGCGCTAAGTACTTTCTTCTTACTACCTTCTCTATTTTATGATGAATTGGGGCTTACTGTACTGGGTTAGTAAGATGAGAGAAGAGATAGTGGAACAATTGTTGGTACCAAGACCCTATAGACCTATAGGGTGTTTGATGTGGCCCATTCACATGTCTTGGGTGGCTATCTGGGGTGGACAAAACTAAAGAACGGGTCATGCGGAGGTTCTATTGGCCCGGATGTCACTGGTAAATCTTAAAGAATTGCAGGTCCTGTCTCACCTGCCAGAAAACTGCCCCCACCTCTCACTTTCAAAGTCCCCTCATTACCCATCATAGAAGTCCCATTCTAGCCAATTGCCATGGACTTGGTCGGTCCTCTGGTTAAATCTACTTGTGGACATCAATATAGATTGGTCTTCCTTGACTATGCTACACGGTACCATGAAGGAAACCCCTTTCTCCTCTGCAAAAAATATAGCCTATGAGTTGGTCTACATTTTTTCTCAGACAGGATTACCGAGGTAGATCCTGATCGATTAAGGAACACCATTAATGAGTAGGGTCATGAGGGAACTGTCTGTGTAAGGCCCTGCAAATTACATAAATGAAGGCGTCAGTGTACCATCCACAGATGGCTGGCCTTGTGGAAAGGTTCAATAAAATATTGGAGAGTATTCTTAAGAAGATCATAGAAAAAGATGATAAAGACTAGGACTGTCTCCTACCATATCTGTGGCTTTCTATCTGGGAGGTTACACAAGCCTCTACCAGATTCTCTCCATTTGAACTTCTGTATGGCCGACATCCACGGGGTCTCCTTGGTGTAGTGAAGAAAGCCTGGGAATCCAAAGTCGTGCCCCACCGGAGCATCATTAAGCTTGTCGCCGACATGCAGAAGAGGATTGAGAAGGTGATGCCCATCGTAAAAGTACATCTCCTTCAGGCACAAGAGGCTCAAGCTAGTGCCTACAACTGGTGAGGCAGTTCAGACCCGGGGACGGAGTCTTCGTACTAATTTCCACAGTGGAGAGTAAGTTATTGGGCAAATGGCAAAGCCCCTATCAGGTTGTGGAGGAGCTTGGAGACATAAACTACAAGGTTCATCAACCAGGAAGATGAAAACCACATGAAGTATGCCACGTCAATCTTATCAATTTGTTGCAAGACATAGAGCCTGTTGAAACTCAATGTTTGCAGGTCAAGACAAAAGCAGATGTTGAAGGAGTTGCAATAGTGGAGATGCTGTCGAAGGCCCCAAAACAGCAGTGTTGGGAGTTACTGTAGCAGAACAGGAACCTGTTCTCAGATTTACCAGTGTGTACTTAGGTAATAGAACACAAGATTCTGACGGAATCCTATGTGCGGGTGAACTTGAAGCCCTATCGAATTCTCAAGGCCCAGCAATAGCTGATCTCCAAAGAAGTAAAGAGTATGCTGAATCTCTGAGTAATTAAGGAATCCAAGAGCGGGTGGTCTAGTCTGATTGCCGTGCTTCCAAAACCCAATTGCGTATGGAGATTATGTAATGATTATAGCAGAATTATAAGCTGAATTAAGTCTCCAAGTTTGATGACTATCTGATGCTGTTTGTTGATGAGCTAATAGAGACTTGGGCTGGCAAGGTACATAACCACCTTAGATTTAACGAAGGGATATTGGCAAATCCCCATGTCACAAGAAGAGAAAGGAGAAAAACACTTTCTATATGCCAGACGGATGCTTCCAATATGCCTGGATGCCGTTTGGACTGCAGGAAGCCCCGGACACCTTCCAAAGGGCCATGCACCTAATCCTCGCATCCCTGAATTGTGTTGCAGCATATCTAGACTATATTGTAATCTTCAGCCCAGTTTTGGGGAAGTCATCTGCGAAAGGTACAGACGATGATTGATGCTCTCAGGAAGGCGGGGTTTTCTATAAGTACAGAAAAATATGCTCTGGGGAAAGAAGAGGTCAAATACCTAGGCTATGTAGTAGGTAGAGGAGAGATCAAACCCTAGACCAGTAAAGTGGACAGAGTCCAAAACTAGCCGAGACCTCTCTTAAAGAAGCAAGTTAGAGTATTTCTGGGAATCGTGAGGTACTACAGGAAGTTCCTCCCAATCTATGGCCAAATGGACTACGAAGGCAGAGATGGCCTTTCGAGAACTGAAAGTGGCTCTATGTAAGTAGTCTGTTCTGGTGGGCCCTGACTTTAAAAAATAAATTTGCACTCCAGACAGATGCCTCAGAAATCCGTTAAGGAGTAGTCTTTTCTCAAGAGGAACACAGGGAGGAGCATCCAAGTCTGTATCTGAGTAGGAATCTGCCGGCATGTGATAATAATTATTCCATTGTAGAAAAAAATCAGGATGAAAACATAAGTAAAAAATGCTGCCCAGTACAGTTGAAACTAGAAGTGCCACTGCAGCGCGAAACAGCTGTTGTCCATTCCACTCCTGCTCCCATCCTCCCGATGCTGATGTTTTAAAGTATTGCAATAAAGACGTTTTTTAACCGGTGAGTGCCATCCGTCCCTTTCAATTTTTGTATCCATTGTGGCTATTTCTTTGGAGAGGCACCCCGGCTCACGGAGCGCTTACTGCTGTGTATATGCTTGCAGAATCAGTTTATGCAGTTACCTGTGCACTGAGTGGGCTTCCATGCTGTGGAGCTATGTTGTTGGAGCTATTTTGAAGCTAGAACTTTATATACACTATATAAAAAGACACATATGCATGTTTTTCTCAATATCTGACATGAAATCAGAATAAACCTTTCACGTTTTAGGTCATTTAGGATTAAATGTAAATACAAAAACTTATACTGGTTATAGGTCCGAGAGAATTAGTATGACACAATTAACCTATACTCATAAAAGATATATATAACAATACCTATTTTATTAATTACGTGAATCCATAAAACAACCACGAACATAATACTACAAACAACCGTGCTCTCTGCGTAGCCCTAACAATCTGGCCTAAGCTACCGCCTAGCAAGCACATTTGTTGAAAGTTTCCATATCTGTAACTTTGGTTTATGTAAAAATTGCAAATTCACTTGAATGGAAAAGTTTTTCTACCAGTGACCTGTTATCATCAAACAATGCTTAGAAACTTTCCCACTGCATTTGAAGTGGCTACATGTATATAATATAATTACAGGGAATTTACATTTTATTTTTTGTAGCATAGCCATACTTTTTATAAGACTGACAGCTTCAGCTTTCTGACACAAATTACGCACACAGCAGTACAATTTTCACTGATTATCCCGACTTTTAATTTATTGTTTTCAACATTTTTTTTTTAGAGAGTAAGCCTTTAAAAATGAATTGCTTCACAACTTCTGTCAGAACATTAATAATAGATATCAAACTATATCAAATTCATAAAAAAATCATGTAAAATTCATTGGCAAACATGAAAGCATAAATACTGAACAGGAACACACCTGTGACTTAAAATTCACAAATATGGCTATAGAAGATCGTGGAGAGAAATTGATTCTTAGACTCATGAATAAACAATGGTATGAAGAGACAGACTGCTGGATACATTCAAGAATTCAGTAAAGCTGGTGTGGGAAAAATTTGAAATGGAAAACAAATATTCGGATATGCAAATATATTCAACCAATAACCAAACTGGCGCTGCACGTGTGTATATCAAAGGAGAGAGAGGATAAGGAAAAAGCAGCTGGTATTTAGACAGAAGCTGTGCTGACCTCTGTCGATTAAATTGACATAAATAGAAAGCATTAAAAATACCGCGCTAAGAAATGCCTCGCTACAAAGGATTGGTTAAAACAAAAAGTTCCACTGCTTACAAACGAGAGTGTGTGGATATGGAGCGCCCCCAGACACAGGGCCACAGGTTACTCGGTACCGATCCTTTCTGTCTCAGTTCTGGGGTTGTAACGGTGGCTGGACCCGGTCCGTGACCCTGCTAAGGGGCGTCCAATAAAAGGTGATAGGAGTCTGTCAAGGTTTCTGTCAAGGTCAGGGTGACCGACGCTGCTGTGGGGTCCGCTGGGGTGATGAAATGGCAGCTAGATGGTATACCTTCCCACAGGTGAAGTGTATCCCCAGGGCTTCCCAGTAAGGTGGATGGTGATGGTGTGAGGTGTAGTCAATAACGAGGACACAAGGTTGCAGTCTCTTTACCTCTTTACTGAAGACTTCAGGATCCGCAATACAGAGCACAGTTAACAGGGCTGTCTGAGACTGGCTGGTCCGATGGCACATCCAGAGTTCCCTTTACAGGTGGAAATCATTGCCTACCAATAGCGCCTGTGTGTTGTAGTGCTACCCTGCTGAGCATTCGGTATAGTCCTCACAACTTCTGTTCTAGTTCGTTCGTTCTTTCTAGTTCTTTCTCTTTCTTTCTATTTCGTTCCAGATGTTACTAGTTTCTTGTCCCCCAGGTATGTTATGGCTAGGATGCACCCGTATGACGGGAAGGCTCGGAGCTCTTCCGGGGCCCAAGAGACGCCCCTCTCCACGCGTTGTTCCCCTATGTCTTCGTAGGAAATTTAAGGTAGACAGCCAACCTATAATTAACTGTCCTGCGGAGTTTGAAGTAAGGCATAGAGTCAGTTACTTCCTCAGTGTTCCGGCCACCTGCTACGTGCCTCAGTAGGATGTTGCCGTTCACGGGGCACGACTCCTACTGGCTCTCCTTTGTGCTTGATCTCGTTTCTCACTGTTCCACAATATCCTTCGCTTCTTAGGATACCGCCGCAAGGTAGTGCAGGTGCGGTTCCGTAATGTTCTGTTCTGTTCACTAGGTACCTGCCAGGTTCCCACGCCTGACAGGCACCCCCCCTGAATCTTCTCCCTGTAACACCCCCTGCCACGAGATGTTGCCTGAATCCAACCCAGTCAGCTTCTGACTAACTTCCTATCCAACCCCTTGTTTTACCAGTGTGAGGAGTGGCCCAATAAATAAAGCCTTTTTCTCCCCCTAGTGGCCGGAGTGTGAACTGTAATGTGTGCTGGGGATTCCTGCTCAGTAGAATTCCTTCAGTGCCATCAGACGTACCATCACTCCCCTTAGCGGCAGAGTGTCATACTGCAACGACCAGATCTCTGGGGCGCTGCACTCCCCCCCGGTTAAATCCAGTACTCCTGGACTGGGAAGAAGAACAACAATACATGTCAGCGAAAGACATACAAAATTTTGGAATGCTTGAAATAAGTAAATATAACAAGGCTTCCCTTTATGGGAGGTGAGGGACACTTGAACGTTACAAACAAAACAAGGTTAAATATTTTTAAATAACATTTTGACTATAAATAACTTCTGGTACCCTGCCGGGTATTCTACTAAGTGCAAATTCTGAACAATAATTTAACTTTTTCTTTAAGGGCGTATAAGCTGAACCCACTAAAGACCTACTATAAAGTACTATAAGACAAACTCAACTTTTTTTTCCTTTTCTTTCTAGCTTCACCAATGCAGGACCGCCTAGCTCCTTGGCTGGGCCTACTGTCATTGTCTTTCTTTCAGCAACCAACTATCGTTCTACAGTTCTCAGGAGGACTCTCTCTCTAACCCCTACGGGTTCACTTTCAATCTTTCCTGTCCTCAATCTCTAGTAACATTATCAAACTTTTCTGAATCACAACATTATTAACATTTCAACTTTTCTTAAGGCAACATTATAACTTCAGTGCAACATGTGAACATTCCCTTTAAGAGGGAACCAAGTCTCTTTGTAATAGTGCAGATTCTCTCTGTCTGCAAGTCTAATGAAAGCAAGACTTTCTGCGTCATGTACAAAAGCAGTATCTTCGCAAAGTCTTCTTTCGATGTAAAACCAGTAGGGGGCGCCTTTAATAAGGCGCGAACTATATACAACACAGTTTTGGAATCATTCACTGTTCATGATCCGTCAGTCTTTGGAAACAATGATGAACAAACAAAAAGAAGAGGGATCCCGGGTAAACAAAGGGACCCCTTTAAGAAATAACCCTAGACGGGTTTAAAGCAGCAAAACAGGAAACAGTTAACTATTTACAGTCTATCGGGGTTTCGAGGTTTATTTCTATAGCAGGTGACAGGACATCAGCCGGTGGTGACCACTTCACGGCCGGGGAAGGTCTGTCTCTGTGTCGTCGTCCAGCACCGTCTCCATCAGATCAGCAGTGGTCTGGGTACGAGCGGTGGTGCCGGTGGCAGACTCTGCAAGCAGGACACCACACGCCGGGGTGGTAGTGCTGGGTCCTGCGGGGTCAGTGGAGTTCCGCCACCAGTTTCGGTCGTGATCATAGATGGCGCGACCACGAGCGCGCAGCATTTGACTATCTTGGCATACCACCCTCGCTCACTCCAGTGGCGGGTGTAGGTCACATGGTCCCCTCTGTACAAGTTTCGGAGTGGAGGTACACTGCGGGACTGGGGTTCCACATCGCAGCTAGTCACAAAGACTTCAGTCAGCAGCCCTGGCTCTAAGATGAAGCCGCAACCCCTTCCCCGGTGGAAGGCCAGCACAATCCCCTGTTCCACCAAACTCTCAGGGCAGCAATTGACGAGGGGCACCCGTTCCTGTGGCCGGGCAGTCTGTTCCATTCGTTCCCTGTCTTCCCATTATGAAATCAAGCTTCGTCTATACTGATCCCAGGTGAGCCTGATGACGTAGGAGCCCTCCTGTCGTGACCGGTCTGGTTGGAACCGGGGAGCATACCATTCAAAGACCACCCACCTGGGACTCACGTCTATCGGTTTACCCAGAGGTGTCGGCAGCGGGGGCAGTAAACCTTTTATGGCGTAAAGGGCCGCCACCACAATCTCAGTAAGGGGAGGCCAGTCATCAATGGGCAGGGGAGCGGTCAGTGGAGTCGGATCGGTCGGTGGAGCAGGGTCGCTTTTGGTACCTGCGTCTGATGTGGTTCCACCGATGTCGGTCGGCTCCGCTGACGAGGACGCTGGAGTCCGCTGCGGCCCTGACCACGGCTCCCCCTGTGCGATCTTCCAGCACAGCTCCGACTTCCATTTTCTCGCCATCGCCAACCCCCCGTCTGGAGTCGGGTGGCTCGATGCCTCCTCCGGCAATTCCAGGGGGTCCGGACCCCCCTGTGGCGGTGATCCCTGGTCCGGTTCCGCTGGGTTGCAGTGATCCTGGGTCACTTCGTCGTCGCTCAGGCACTCGCTGGTTGCCGTCTCCTCTCCTGGACCTGCGGCAGCACACATACGAGGCTCCTCCATTTTCAGGGGTTTGAGCTCCTCCATTCCTGAACTCGTCATCCTGTAGCTGTAGTCGGAGAGGGCGGTCGTCACTTTTGGCGCCTCTTTGGCAGTCTCCGCCCATGTCACGCCCTCCTTCTTCTCCTGCGCTCCCCGTGGCACGGCAATGGCGGCGGTTTTGCCGGGAATCTTGCGGCAGATAGCAATACACAGTCTTTGCAATAAATCACAGTTCAAGCACAATTCGATCACAGTTCCAAGGCACACATGACCTGATTCCTCAGGCTTAAGTACAATCCTGTTCGTGACGCCAAGTTTGAGCGCCCCCAGACACAGGGCCACAGGTTACTCGGTACCGGTCCTTTCTGTCTCAGTTCTGGGGTTGTCACGGTGGCTGGACCCGGTTCGTGACCCTGCTAAGGGGCGTCCAATAAAAGGTGATAGGAGTCTGTCAAGGTTTCGTGGCGCCACCTGTGGTGTTCGGTCAGGGTGACCGACACTGCTGTGGGGTCCGCTGGGGTGATGAAATGGCAGCTAGATGGTATACCTTCCCACAGGTGATGTATGTCCCCAGGGCTTCCCAGTAAGGTGGATGGCGATGGTGTGAGGTGCAGTCAATAACGAGGACGCAAGGTTGCAGTCTCTTTACCTCTTTACTGAAGACTTCAGGATCCGCAATCCAGAGCACAGTTAACAGGGCTGTCTGAGACCGGCTGGTCCGATGGCTCATCCAGAGTTCCCTTTACAGGTGGAAATCATTGCCTACCAATAGTGCCTGTGTGTTGTAGTGCTACCCTGCTGAGCATTCGGTATAGTCCTCACAACTTCTGTTCTAGTTCGTTCGTTCTTTCTAGTTCTTTCTCTTTCTTTCTATTTCGTTCCAGATGTTACTAGTTTCTCATCCCCCAGGTATGTTATGGCTAGGATGCACCCGTATGACGGGAAGGCTCGGATCTCTTCCGGGACCCTAGAGATGCCTCTCTCCATGCATTGCCCCCTATGTCTTCATAGGAAATTTAAGGTGGACAGCCAACCTATAATTAATTATCCTGCGGAGTTTGAAGTAAGGCATAGAGTCAGTTACTTCCTCGGTGTTCCGGCCACCGGCTACGCGCCTCAGTAGGATGTTGCCGTTCACGGGGCACAACTCCTACTGGCTCTCCATTGTGCTTGATCTCGTTTCTCACTGTTCCACAATATCCTTCGCTTCGTATCTCTTTCATAGGATACCGCCGCAAGGTAGTGCAGGCACGGTTCCGTAACGTTCTGTTCTGTTCGCTAGGTACCTGCCAGGTTCCCACGCCTGACAGGTACCCCCCCTGAATCTTCTCCCTGCAACACCCCCTGCCACGAGACATTGCCTGAATGCAACCCAGTCAGCTTCTGACTAACTTCCTATCCAACCCCTAGTTTTACCAGTGTGAGGAGTGGCCCAATAAATAAAGCCTTTTTCCCCCCCTAGTGGCCGGAGTGTGAAGTGTAATGTGTGCTGGGGACACCTGGTCAGTAGAATTCCTTCAGTGCCATCAGACGTACCATCACTCCCCTTAGCGGCAGAGTGTCATACTGCAACGTCCAGATCTCTGGGGCACTGCAGATTCACACATTAAAGGTAAATGTTGTAACCAGCAGGCTGCAGTCAGAGACTAGGGTGTGTTAGACCTTCCTTGTGAGGGTTTAATAATAAAAGAATAACAGCCTGGTGCATATATGGTCTATTTTGCATACCTGTACGATGCTGCATCAAGATGCCCTGTTGTCCATAGGGTGGATAACTCCGGTATGCGTGGTTCCTGTGCCGCTCGTGGAACAGAGCGTGCAGAGGGGAGGAAGTGCCGTAAAGTGCAGAGCCAGAGGTGCCCCGGCCGGTAGCGTCCCTGGTTACACGAGGAGGAAAGGAAGATGGCCGATGCTGCTCGGCCGCTCGACCTAGAAGAGACGTCACTTATCCTACGGAAACACAGGGGAGTCAGATTCAACCAACGCGTTTCGAGGTGGAGTGCACCTCTTCGTCAGGGTTACGGACCCCTCCATGTGAAGCCGCTTATATTACAAGCAGCTTAGCTAGCTACCTCCGCCCCTTCGCATTAAACCATCGCATACCAGATTGTCCTATAAGCTCAGCAATGGCCATAAATAATAAATGTAATGCCCATATTACAACGGACATCGAGTTGGTTGTGATTAATAATTTTATAAAAACTAAATTTTGTTTAAATAAAGTTAAAAGTAAGATTCAAAGAAAAAATAAATAACAATAAAAGTTACTTTAAATTAAATTAGGATTAATTTGTGATAAGCCTGAACCGGTTGTTCCTTTAAGAGCCGGCATCAAGCAGAGTATAATGCTGTTATGACAGAAGAAAATAAAATAAAATAAAAAGGAGGAATGGGAGAAATGCCAAACGAGACAATGCGTATATTTATATGTGCACATCCATGGACATATATTTAGATGTGCATGGCAGAGATCTCCACTATTGGGTACAATTAGAAGGCATATAACTCTAGCTCATGGTTAAGGCCGTTGGGGGCCAAACTATCCAACATAAAAATCCATTCGGACTCCTTCCTAGACATCTGTTTGATAAAATCACCCCCGTCCAACTCTGGTGAACTAACTGGATACCACAAAAACTGATGTCTTTTAGAGACTGTTTGTGTTTTTCTTTGAAATGGCGTGAGAGGGGGTGTCCTATAAAACCTTTTAAAATATTTTTACAATGTTCCTTTAAGCGTATACTTAGATGCCGTTTTGTGCGGCCCACATAGAGTTTTTTGCACGAACATTGTATGATATAAATTACACCCTTTGAATTACAGGATATATTGTCTCTAATGGTAAACATTTTCGTTTCGTCTACGTTCAAAAAGGTTGATTGTTTTTCTTTCTTAAAGGCGGTATGTATACAGGCAAAACATACCCCACAGGGTGAGAACTCCGTTTTTGGTTTGGCCGAAATTGTAGAGTCATATGGTTTTTTCATACTGGTCATTTTGGTTGTGGGTGCTATGAGATGGCCCAGTGACTGGGATTTCCTATATATGAACCTGGGGATAGTTGGCAAAAGATCCCCTATTGTTTTTTCTTTTCTCAGAACTGACCAGTGTATATGTATGATATTCACAAACTTCTTGTGATTTGCATGAAATTGTGTGATAAATGGCAAATTTAGAATCTGTTCCCGCAGATTCCCATTGTTTCTACCACTTTTATTGCTATTATTTCCCTTGTTAGTTTTACTGCTGTTTTTTATGCTATTGTTCTTCAGCATAGATTCCCTTGGTAGAAGGGCCACATGACACTGTGCCTTCTCCAATAGGGGTCTTGGTAGCCATTGTCCATGAATTGCTGTGTTAGGTGGTTAGCTTCTCTATTGTAATCCACCATATTGGAACAGTTCTGTCTGATCCTGGTGTATTGACTCTTCGGTATGTTGGCAAGCCACACCGGTAGGTGGCAGCTGTTAATATGGATGAAGCTGTTTGAATCTACCTCTTTACGATGACATTTTGTGTATAGCTGGTTTTTTTCCACATAAATATTTAAATCCAGAAAATTAATATTAGTTTTGCTGGTATTTGGAGTAAATTCCAGACCGTACTGGTCTGCAATGAAGATCTGCAATGAATCTGTTCAGGTCAGTTTGAGAACCGTCCCAAATGAAAAGAACGTCATCTATAAAGCGGCGCCATATGACTAGGCCCGGGTGTAGTCTGCCTCCTGATGAAATATGAGACTCATCCCATTTGGCAACATATACATTTGCATAACTTGGCACGAACCGCGTCCCCATAGCGGTCCCCCATGTTTGAAGGTAATGTTGACCTTCATACACGAAGTAGTTATGCTGCAGTATGAACTTTATACAGTCCAAAATGTATTGGATTTGGATTGGGGAATACGTGCCCAAGGCACCAAGAAAATGTCCCGCTGCCTCGCAGCCCTTCTCCTGGTTAATAACCGTATACAAGGATTTTATGTCTAAAGTCCTTAGTATATATCTATTGTTCCATTGGATTCCCTCCAGAACTTCCAGTGTGTGTCCCGTGTCCTTTAGATATGCTGGAATAAGTTGCATACATTTTTGTAAATGTACATCAACATATCGTGATAGGTTAGTGGTTAAATTGTTGATTCCAGATATAATAGGCCTACCGGGTGGACATAATTGGTCCTTGTGTAGTTTTGGAATATGGTAGAATACTGCTTTACTGGGATAGACGAAACGAAAATGTTTACCATTAGAGACAATATATCCTGTAATTCAAAGGGTGTAATTTATATCATACAATGTTCGTGCAAAAAACTCTATGTGGGCCGCACAAAACGGCATCTTAGTATACGCTTAAAGGAACATTGTAAAAATATTTTAAAAGATTTTATAGGACACCCCCTCTCACACCATTTCAAAGAAAAACACAAACAGTCTCTAAAAGACATCCGTTTTTGTGGTATCCAGTTAGTTCACCAGAGTTGGAGGGGGGGTGATTTTATCAAACAGATGTCTAGGAGGGAGTCCGAATGGATTTTTATGTTGGATAGTGTAACGGGGTCTACTTTCAGCACCCCCCGTGTTTCAGGAGGTCCACTCCGCTTTTGCTGGATTCTGAATGAAGGACGCTGGCTGGAATTCCTTGATTACGTGAGAGCATATAAAAGCTGACTGCTACTCCACGTATTTCCAGTCTAAAAGACCACACTTTATTCACAGCACACAGAATATATAACACAGATACACAGGGCAGGCCAATAGAAAAAGCAGGCCAGACATACATTACAATAGCCGCAGGGGGCCGGAGCCTGCTGATATTTACTGTGGGAATTACAAAGGTGGGGGAGGTCAGAAGGAGAATATCTTGTCCCCTCTGACCAGAGGCGCAGCCTGTGGACTGATGCATTTCACATGGAACCTATTATACATAATATATACTGCATAACATATTCTTGGTGCAGGGGGTTCTGTAACACGGCTCCACTTTTCAGCGACGCGATCGGCATACACAGTCTGATCCTTAATGGAACGGTTTGGGGATGACCGAAGTTTAAGGGGTTGGTACAAGTTACGCTTGTCGACTTAGTCCATCGGCATTACCGTTTTGTTTGCCGGGTCTGTAGTGGATGGTGAAGTCCAGAGGTTGTAGCGCTAAACTCCACCGCAGTAATCTGGCGTTGTCTCCGGAGACCTGATTAAGCCAGACTAGGGGATTATGGTCCGTTAGGAGGGAAAACTGTCATCCATACAAATATGGTTGTAACTTTTTGAGTGCCCATACTATTGCCAGGCACTCCTTCTCGATGGCTGCATAGCTCACTTCACGGGGCAGTAGTTTCCGACTCAGGTAAGCTACCGGGTGTTCTTGGCCGTCCAGCCCGACTTGGCTTAGTACTGCCCCCAATCCAAACATACAGTTAGGTCCATATATATTTGGACAGACAACATTTTTCTAATTTTGGTTATAGATTCATATTCAGATGCAGTTGAAGTTCAGACTTTCAGCTTTCATTTGAGGGTATCCACATTGAAATTGGATGAAGGGTTTAGGAGTTTCAGCTCCTTAACATGTGCCACCCTGTTTTTAAAGGGACCAAAAGTAATTGGACAATTGAATCCAAAGCTATTTCATGGAAAGGTGTGGGCAATCCCTTCGTTATGTCATTCTCAATTAAGCAGATAAAAGGCCTGGAGTTGATTTGAGGTGTGGTGCTTGCATTTGGAAGATTTTGCTGTGAGGTAAACATGCGGTCAAAGGAGCTCTCCGTGCAGGTGAAACAAGCCATCCTTAAGCTGCGAAAACAGAAAAAACCCATCCGAGAAACTGCTACAATATTAGGAGTGACAAAATCTACAATTTGGTACATCCTGAGAAAGAAAGAAAGCACTGGTGAACTCATCAATGCAAAAAGACCTGGGCGCCCACGGAAGACAACAGTGGTGGATGATCGCAGAATAATCTCCATGGTCAAGAGAAACCCCTTCACAACAGCCAACCAAGTGAACAACACTCTCCAGGAGGTAGGCGTATCAATATTCTAATCTATCATAAAGAGAAGACTGCATTAAAGTAAATACAGAGGGTTCACTGCACGGTGCAAGCCACTCACAAGATTCAAGAATAAAAAGGCTAGACTGGACTATGCTAAAAACCATCTAAAAAGCCAGCAAAGTTCTGGAAGAGCTTTCTTTGGACAGATGAAACCAAGATCAACCTCTGCCAGAATGATGGAAAGAGAAAAGTATGGCAAAGGCGTGGTACAGGTCATGATCCACAGCATACCACATCATCTGTAAAACACGGCGGAGGCAGTGTAATGGCTTGGGCATGCATGACTGCCAGTGGCACTGGGTCACTAGTGTTTATTGATGATGTGACACAGGACTGAAGCAGCCGAATGAATTCTGAGGTATTCAGAGACATACTGTGTGCTCAGATCCAGCCAAATGCAGCCAAACTGATTGGTCCTCATTTCATACTACAGATGGACAATGACCCAAAACATAAATCCAAAGCAACCCAGGAGTTTATTAAAGCAAAGAAGTGGAATATTCTTGAATAGCCAAGTCAGTCACCTGATCTCAACCCAATTGAGCATGCATTTCACTTGTTAAAGACTACACTTCAGGCAGATAGGCCCAAAAACAAACAGCAACTGAAAACCACTGCAGTGAAGGCCTGGCAGAGCATCAAAAAGGAGGAAACACGGCGTCTGGTGATGTCCATGTGTTCAAGACTTCAGGCAGTCATTGCCAACAAAGGGTTTTCAACCAAGTACTAAAAATGAACATTTTATTTAAAATTATTGAATCTGTCCAATTACTTTTGGTCCCTTTAAAATCAGGGTGGCACATGTTAAGGAGCTGAAACTCCTAAACCCTTCATCCAATTTTAATGTGGATACCCTTAAATGAAAGCTGAAAGTCTGAACTTCAACTGCATCTGAATTGTTTTGTTTAAAATTCATTGTGGTAATGTCTATAAATAAAATTAGAAAAATGTCTCTGTCCAAATATATATGGATCTAACTGTAGAAGCGTCTGTGTGAACAAGGAAACGTTTAGTTGGATCGGGTGCGGCCAATACAGGGGTATTGGTGAGGGCGTCATTTTTAGTGGTTGCTTGGCTCCCTTGTACCCACTGTAGCAGTGACCGCCGTAATTTACAGGCCCATTCAGCGTGGGTATCGGTTACTCGTTTTATAAGTCCGTGGAACTTTTGGCGGTATGCCTCTGGTGTCAGCGCATACCGGGCCAAGATCACTTCTTTGATCCGCTCATAGTCCATACAGTCCTCATCAGGTACCGTGCGATAGGTGTCCGCTGCCCGGCCTGTCAGCTTGCTGGCCAGAATCTGAACCCGTTCCTCTGGCTTCACTTGATGAAGGGCACACTGCCGCTCAAAGTCCTGCAGAAAGCCATCAATGTCTTCCTCTGCCTCCCGCAACTGTCGGAAGGCATTATACTGGATCTTTTCGTGGCTTACAGTTGAAGGTACCTGGGCGGAGGCCAGAGCTCCCCTTGCTCGCTGACTCTCCTCTCTTCGCTCTGCCATCTCCATCTTGGCCAGCTCAACTTAGGTCCACTCTGCCATCTCCATCTTGGTTAGCTCTATCCTGGTCCGCTCGGCCATCTCTTCCTTCAGATCAGTACGCACATCAGCCATCACCTCTCGTATGATTTCTACTGCAGGGTTTGGGCCATAGAACGCCAGTCTGTTCTTTACCTTCCTCTGGAATTTAGTCTCCTCCACGTTCACATTGGGGGACGCTGCACTGTCGTGTTCCATGATGGCTGCTATCAAATCCGCTTTTGTTTTGTTGCTGGCGATTAACCCTTGGGCTTACACCAGATCTTTTAATGTAGTCCTCTTTAACTTCTGGTAGTTGTCTTCCATTCATTCCTTTCCTCCTGTAGAAGGGGTATCACATCCCGCTGTCTGCCACCAGTGTAACGGGGTCTACTGTGCTGTAGTACCTCTTTCAGCACCCCCCGTGTTTCAGGAGGTCCACTCTGCTTTTGCTGGATTCTGAATGAAGGACGCTGGCTGGAATTCCTTGATTACGTGAGAGCATATAAAAGCTGACAGCTACTCCATGTATTTCCAGTCTAAAAGAACACACTTTATTCACAGCACACAGAATATATAACACAGATACACAGGGCAGGCCAATAGAAAAAGCAGGCCAGACATACATTACAATAGCTGCAGGGGGCCGGAGCCTGCTGATATTTACTGTGGGAATTACAAAGGTGGGGGAGGTCAGAAGGAGAATATCTTGTCCTCTCTGACCAGGGGCGCAGCCTGTGGACTGATGCATTTCACATGGAACCTATTATACATAATATGTACTGCATAACATATTCTTGGTGCTGGGGGTTCTGTAACAGATAGTTTGGCCCCTAACGGCCTTAACCATTAGCTAGAGTTATATGCCTTCTAATTGTACCCAATAGTGGAGATCTCTGCCATGCACATCTAAATATATGTCCATGGATGTGCACATATAAATATACGCATTGTCTCGTTTGGCATTTCTCCCATTCCTCCTTTTTATTTTATTTTATTTTATTTTGTCATAACAGCATTATACTCTGCTTGATGCCGGCTCTTAAAGGAACAACCGGTTCAGGTTTTATCACAAATTAATCCTAATTTAATTTAAGGTAACTTTTATTGTTATTTATTTTTTCTTTTAATCCTACTTTTAACTTTATTTAAATAAAATTTTGTTTTTATAAAATTATTAATCACAACCAACTCGATGTCCGTTGTAATATGGGCATTACATTTATTATTTATGGCCATTGCTGAGCTTATAGGACAAACTGGTATATGAGGGGTTAATGCGAAGGGGCAGAGGTAGTTAGCTAAGCCGCTGGTAATATAAGCGGCTTCACATGGAGGGGTCCGTAACCCTGACGAAGAGGTGCGCTCCACCTCGAAATGCGTTGGTTGAATCTGACTCCCCTGTGTTTCCGTAGGATAAGTGACGTCACTTCTAGGTCGAGCGGCCGAGCAGCATCCGCCATCTTCTTTTCCTCCTCGTGTAACCAGGGACGCTACCGGCCGGAGCGCCTCTGGCTCTGCACTTTATGGCACTTCCTCCTCTCTGCACGCTCTGTTCCATGAGCGGCACAGGAACCACGCATACCGGAGTTATCCACCCTATGGACAACAGGGCATCTTGATGCAGCATCGTACAGGTATGCGAAATAGACCATATATGCACCAGGCTGTTATTCTTTAATTATTAAACCATTAGAAGGAAGGTCTAACACACCCTAGTCTCTGACTGCAGCCTGCTGGTTACAATATTTACCTTTAATGTGTGTATCCACACACTCTCGTTTGTAAGCAGTGGAACTTTTTGCTGGATATGCAAATATATTTATATGTACTGAATGTATGTACACATGAAGACTTTAATGGAAAGACACTTGCACTGCAACATTCTGGAAGAGGGCTTCTTTGACTCACCACAATGCTCCGCTTTGGATGCACAAAGGGGCACTAATAAAATGCCAAATAAACTCCAATAGCAGAACTGTCTGGTGGAAAATCGGAAGTTGGTGTTCTTCACTTATAAAAGATACAAAAGTAATTTTGGTCCAGTTCTCTCTGTATACGTTTCCTCAAAATACTGTAGATCTAAGCACTGTAAAAATCTGGAATTGGTGAAAACTTATACTATGGATAAAAAATTCTAAACTCTAGTGATGAACGAGTGTACTCTTTACTTGGGTTTTCCGAGCATGCTCAGGTGCTCTCCGAGTATTTTGGGCGTGTTCGGAGATTATGTTTGAGTCGCCACAGCTGCATGATTTGCGGCTGCTAGACAGCCTGAATACATGTGGGGGTTGTCTGTTTGTTAGGGAATCCCCACATGTATTCAGGATGTCTAGCAGCATCATACTATATAGGGGGCTGTGGTGTGGACCATCATACTATATAGAGGGTTGAAATGTAAACCATCATACTAAATAAGAGGCTGTTGGATTGACCATCATATTATATAAGGGGCTGATAGAGGGCTGTTGGGAAGACCTTAATACTATATAGAGGGTTGTAGGGAGGACTATCATACTATATAGGGGCTGTTTAGTGGGCATCATACTACATAGGGTGCTGTTGGGGGGACAATCATACTATATAGGGGACTGTGAGATGGACGATTATACTACAGGTCCTTCTCAAAAAATTAGCATATAGTGTTAAATTTCATTATTTACCATAATGTAATGATTACAATTAAACTTTCATATATTATAGATTCATTATCCACCAACTGAAATTTGTCAGGTCTTTTATTGTTTTAATACTGATGATTTTGGCATACTACTCCTGATAACCCAAAAAACCTGTCTCAATAAATTAGCATATCAAGAAAAGGTTCTCTAAACGACCTATTACCCTAATCTTCTGAATCAACTAATTAACTCTAAACACATGCAAAAGATACCTGAGGCTTTTATAAACTCCCTGCCTGGTTCATTACTCAAAACCCCCATCATGGGTAAGACTAGCGACCTGACAGATGTCAAGAAGCCCATCATTGACACCCTCAAGCAAGAGGGTAAGACCCAGAAATAAATTTCTCAACAAATAGGCTGTTCCCAGAGTGCTGTATCAAGGCACCTCAATGGTAAGTCTGTTGGAAGGAAACAATGTGGCAGAAAACGCTGTACAACGAGAAGAGGAGACCGGACCCTGAGGAAGATTGTGGAGAAGGACCGATTCCAGACCTTGGGGAACCTGAGGAAGCAGTGGACTGAGTCTGGTGTGGAAACATCCAGAGCCACCGTGCACAGGCGTGTGCAGGAAATGGGCTACAGGTGCCGCATTCCCCAGGTAAAGCAACTTTTGAGCTACAGAGAAGCAGCACTGGACTGTTGCTAAGTGGTCCCAAGTACTTTTTTCTGATGAAAGCAAATTTTGCATGTCATTCGGAAATCAAGGTGCCAGAGTCTGGAGGAAGACTGGGGAGAAGGAAATGCCAAAATGCCTGAAGTCCAGTGTCAAGTACCCACAGTCAGTGATGGTGTGGGGTGCCATGTCAGCTGCTGGTGTTGGTCCACTGTGTTTCATCAAGGGCAGGGTCAATGCAGCTAGCTATCAGGAGATTTTGGAACACTTCATGCTTCCATCGGCTGAAATGCTTTATGGAGATGAAGATTTCATTTTTCAGCACGACCTGGCACCTGCTCACAGTGCCAAAACCACTGGTAAATGGTTTACTGACCATGGTATTACTGTGCTCAATTGGCCTGCCAACTCTCCTGACCTGAACCCCATAGAGAATCTGTGGGATATTGTGAAGAGAAAGTTGAGAGACGCAAGACCCAACACTCTGGATGAGCTTAAGGCCACTATTGAAGCATCCTGGGCCTCCATAACATCTCAGCAGTGTCACAGGCTGATTGCCTCCATGCCACGCCGCATTGAAGCAGTCATTTCTGCCAAAGGATTCCCGACCAAGTATTGAGTGCATAACTGAACATTATTATTTGATGGTTTTTTTGTTTGTTATTAAAAAACACTTTTATTTGATTGGATGGGTGAAATATGCTAATTTATTGAGACAGGTTTTTTGGGTTATCAGGAGTTGTATGCCAAAATCATCAGTATTAAAACAATAAAAGACCTGACAAATTTCAGTTGGTGGATAATGAATCTATAATATATGAAAGTTTAATTGTAATCATTACATTATGGTAAATAATGAAATTTAACACTATATGCTAATTTTTTGAGAAGGACCTGTATATAAGGGGCTGCTAGGCAGAACATCATACTATTTAAGATGCTGAGGTGTTGACCATAATACTATATAAGATGCTGAGGTGTTGAACATCATACTATAAAGGTGACTGTCGGGTGGACCATTAAACTCTATATAGGTGGCTTTGAGGTGGACCATCATACTATATAGGGGACTTTGAGATGCTGTATAGGGTGCTGATGGTGGTCCATCAAGCTGTATAGGGGTTTGTTGGGGACCATCATACTATATAGGGGGCTGTTAGGGGTACCATCATTCTATATAAAGGGCCGTGGGGTGGACCATCCTACTATATAGAGGGCTGAAAGGTAAACCATCATACTAAATAAGAGGCTGTTGGATTGACCATCATACTATATAAGGGGCTGATATGGGGCTCTTGGGAAGACCTTCATACTAATAGGAGGTTGTGGGAAGGGCTATCATACTACATAGGGGGCTGTGAGGTGGACAACATACTACAAAGGGTGCTGTTGGGGGGACCATCATACTATATAAGGGGCTGTGAGGTGGAACATCCTACTATATAATATGCTGTGGGGTTGGCTATCATACTATATAGGGGGCTGTGAGGTGGACCATCATACTATATAGGTGGCTGTGAGGTGAACCATCATACTATATAGAGGTTGTTGATGTTGGGGGTACCATCGTACCTTATAGGGGACTGTGGGGCAGATCCTAATACTGTATAGGGGGGCTATGAGGTAGACCATCATGCTATATAAGGGGCTGTGAGGTGGATCCTCATACTGTATAGGAGGTTGTGAGCTGAACCATCATACTATATAAGGTGCTGTTTATTGGGCCAGCATACTGTATACGGTTGTGCTCAAAAGTTTACATACCCTGGCAGAATTTTTGCTCTCTTGGTCTTTTCTTGGCTTTCTTTTTCTCCCCTCATGGTTAATGGTTGGGTGAAGCCATTTATTGTCAAACTACTGTGTTTTCTCTTTTAAATCATAATGACCACCCACAACAACCAAATGACCCTGATCAAAAAAAGTTCGCATACCCCATTTCTTAATATGGTGTATTGCCCCCTCTAACATCAATGACAGCTTGAAGTCTTTTGTGGTAGTTGTGGATGAGGTTCTTTATTTTCTCAGACGGTAAAGCTGCCCACTCTTCTTGGCTAAAAGCCTCCAGTTCTTGTAAATTCCTGGGCTGTCTAGCATGAACTGCGCGCTTGAGATCTCCCCACAGTGGCTCAATGATATTGAGGCACAGATGATTGGCCTCGGGGAGACCAAAACATCCAACACCGCGGAGACACCATCACATGTTTCTCAACGCAGTGATTCCAGAACACTGCCCCCATCCGCTATGGGAAATATGCAGATGCATGTAAAGAAGCTGCGGAGACACCATCACGTGTTTCTCGATGCAAGCAGTGAATAGCCAGGCCTTTCCCCGGGAAGGAACAACCACGGGAAGGGCAGCATCCTATGAAGGAAAGCCACCTATGCCAAGCATGGTATCCATCCACAGACAGCTGTTTCGGGGTGTTTGCCCCTCATCAGTGTGGAGTAGGAATCTGGCTATCTGCATATTTCCCATAAGGGATGGGGGCAGTGTTCTGGAATCACTGTGTTGAGAAACATGTGATGGTGTCTCCGCGGTGTTGGATGTTTTGGTCTCCCCGAGGCCAATCATCTGTGCCTTTATAGCCTTTTTACTAGGCACTGCTCCTAATAGCCAGATTCCTACTCCACACTGATGAGGGGCAAACACCCCGAAACAGCTGTCTGTGGATGGATACCATGCTTGGCATAGGTGGCTTTCCTTCATAGGATGCTGCCCTTCCCGTGGTTGTTCCTTCCCGGGGAAAGGCCTGGCTATTCACTGCTTGCGTCGAGAAACACGTGATGGTGTCTCCGCAGCTTCTTTACATGCATCTGCATATTTCCCATAAGGGATGGGGGCAGTGTTCTGGAATCACTGCGTTGAGAAACATGTGATGGTGTCTCCGCGGTGTTGGATGTTTTGGTCTCCCCGAGGCCAATCATCTGTGCCTTTATAGCCTTTTTACTAGGCACTGCTCCTAATAGCCAGATTCCTACTCCACACTGATGAGGGGCAAACACCCCGAAACAGCTGTCTGTGGATGGATACCATGCTTGGCATAGGTGGCTTTCCTTCATAGGATGCTGCCCTTTCCGTGGTTGTTCCTTCCCGTGGAAAGGCCTGGCTATTCACTGCTTGCGTCGAGAAACACGTGATGGTGTCTCCGCAGCTTCTTTACATGCATCAATGATATTGAGGTCAGGAGACTGAGATGGCCACTCCATAACCTTCGCTTCAAGTCAACTTATTTCATGTGATTACAGTTGAAGAACCAAGTCAAAAAACGGCTTACCTTTCTCAAATTCATCATGTACTTTATTTTTCATGATAATTTTTTTTTTTATGACTACAAGCATTTTTTTCCACCTAGCACATCTATAAGCTCAGGAATGTTTTACTTGCAGGATTAAAATTGCAGATTTTAATTCAGCTGTAATGCTAAATATATGCAAACCAAAAGCCCGGCAAGAAGCAATGTTTGGAGGTTCGGTTTTCATTTTCTGATTTGTCTAAATAAGATAATTAGGTTTTTGTAATTATTTCTGTAAATGTTGTGTCTGCTGGATAAATACCCACAACAAAATCCATTGGTCTTGACGGAGATTCATTCTGCAGTTTCAGTGATTTCTTTATCTTTTGTTGAAAGATAACCTCAGATTTGGAAATGTTCCCTGTGCAATTTACCAATTGCTTCTATATATATATTGCTGCAAATCCTATTGATGATAGTAATAACTGCAGCGATGATTCATCTGGCATAGACAGCTTCCGAAGTGCTTAAGCCTCCCAGTTTCGATAGTGATTTTCATTTGCTGCCAAAACGTCTAATACTTGATGTTTCCACTGTATACCTTCTGTACATACAGAATCACTGTATAGGCATTTAAGGACAATTTAAAAATATGCAATAAAATATGCAAGGAATAACAATGCTCAATTTCTAAACTGACTTTTAAAAGAAATTCTAAAATATGTCCATGAATGCACTTAAGGTCTTCTTTAGACGTCCGTTTTTTAAGGGCCGCAAATACAGACACACCTACATTCATTGTATTTAATGGTGGCGCATACATGTCAGTTTTTTGCGCAGCATGGTCACATCCATGTATCATCAGTGTGACAAGTAGAAGAAGTGGAACAATTTGCACTGTTCACAGGCGATGGCGGCTGAAAGCAGCTCAATCATTGACTCCTGCTCGTGCTGAGATCAGCACGAGTAGAAGACAATGATGGGAGCTGTATTTGCCAGCAGCTAATTAACTCCTGTGAAAATAAAGAATTAATTTAAAAAAATGGTGTGACTGATTTTTCAGTTTTTCTTTTTTTAATAAATTTGCAAAAATGTCTACATTTCTGTTTTTTTTCAGTGAAGATGGGGTGCAGAGTGTACATTAATGAGAAAAAACTGAACGTTTTTGAATTTACCAAATGGCTGCAATGAAACAAAAAGTGAAAAATGTAAAGGGGTCTGAATACTTTCCGTACCCACTGTAGATGTGATCATGCTGCAGCGCAGGCACCGCTGTCTGCGCCTGCCTGCTGAATGTGATTTTCTTTTTTCAATACATATATTCAGTATGTAAAATGGGGGGCAGGTCAATAGGGGATCAGTGATCTGTCAAAAGCCATCAGTGTGAATACCTAATCAGAACTCAAAACTGCAAATAAAGATTAAACAACAACCACAAGACGGATTTAATCAACCAATGTATCATTTTAATCAGTATAACAGGGCCAACCTTACACTGTGTGTAGGTTACTCAGTACAATCCTGCTGACAGGTTCCCTTTAACCCCTTCCTGACATTCTCCATACATACTGCGTTCTCGCAAATAACAGTATATGTACGGCTCCG
Source organism: Ranitomeya imitator (assembly GCF_032444005.1). Lineage (NCBI taxonomy): Eukaryota > Metazoa > Chordata > Amphibia > Anura > Dendrobatidae > Ranitomeya > Ranitomeya imitator. The sequence goes on along the minus strand of NC_091282.1, from coordinate 1,043,511,431 downwards.
CAATTGCGCGGCCTCATGCCCAGCGCCGTAGCGATTGGGTGTGAGTGTCAGTTCTATGTGAGAGTTGACACCCCTGTAAGGAGGTGGCGGGAACCCTCACGTGCCTCCTCTCTCTTGGTCAATTTTCTTACAATTACATGCGGCACCTTATTAATGTCATGTGCGGTTTTCTTAATGTTATTAATGTGATATGTAATGTTTATATACTGCAATGTCATGTACTGTTTATAGGATTAGGGCTAGAATAGGATCTTAGGTAGTATAGGACAATAGTAGTATAGAATAGAGGGGGACACAGTAGTGATAGAGGACAGCATAGAACAGAGTAGTAGATAGGCAGCACAAGGGGTTAAGTTAATGGGAGGTGCAGCACAGAGCAGGGAAGTATAGTCAGGATACTTCCTGATTAGGATCAGACAACTGGGCAGCCTGCCCAAGGGCAGGACGTGTGAGCAGTAGTAAAGCAGAGTGGAACAGGCCGTGGGGATGAGTCTGCAGGTGACAAAAAGGGGCCCCAGGCTGGAGAACACTGCCAGCGGGCACCAGCTGGACAGATTAATTCCCAAGCAGGATCGGAGGCCTAAGACCGGGACAGGAGTAGCTGAGATAATGTTCCCGGCACCTTTCTCAATTTGAACAAGAGGCTGAAATGAGATGGTGACAGGAAAGGCAAAGGTTGGACACTGACTCTCCAAGGATACAGATGGGACATGGATTGTCTGAGGATACAGGTGGGACACGGACAATCCAAGGAGATAGTTGAGTTTGCTGGGAGAAGGGAAGCTGACAGACACAATAGAGCCTGTCAGGATGGCAGGGAAAGATGTGAAGATGACTCTGTGTTTTCCTTGTGCTGCCTATGTGATGAAAATGTTGTTGTCCAGTAAAGTTGTGTTGCTTAAAAATACTTGTGACTCTGAACCGTTTTGTGTAGCCACAGTGACAACATCTGAGAAGAACCTGGCAGTAACCGTAAGTGTTTTGCAGCGCACTCTGCACACACAGCAAGAGAAACGTTACATTTCATCTGTGGGGTGCCAGGGTGTGGGAGCCATACATCCTGTTGCCACGATTACCACACTGGCTGCCTTACACCCCGCAGCAACACCCATGATCAGTGCTAGCACAGATCATGTTCATTTAGCCCCTCTGATGCTGCTGTCCGTAGTGACAGCGACATCAAGGAGCATCGTGCAGGAAATGGGAAAGTGATACAATCACGTCCTGATGGTTTCCATGGGGACCCCGTGCCGCAAGGTGGCCGTGAGGCTCTTCAAGGAAGGTGGCGTGTCAGTACCTGCTCAGAGCAGGGCCTGAGGCATTTCTTCCCTGCCTGTCAGATGCTGATGTGATGTTCTGCAGTGCAGAAGCATTGCAGAGCATCTGACCAGTGATCTGATCCTGTACAGTAATGTCCCATCCTGGACATGTTAAGCATGCCGAGAGGGGAGACTTAAAGCCGAAATGCTCCTCTGGGAAATATGCAAATTGTCTCTTCAGAGAGGAAGAGGACTAGAACTTCCTACACTTATAGGAAGTAGCAATCCTAGAAGTCAATGTCAACCATTTAACAAGCCTTGATACATGACTTAGGATACAATCCAAAACCAGAATCTCAATTTGCAGTACCCCAAAACACAGTGTCTGCTAATTTTAGATTTTGGTCTCTTCAACTCTGCATGCTTAACATGTCACTCTCAACAAGGAAAAACGTTACCCCTTGGATACTAGTCAGGCGCCTCTCACACAGCCAAACAAGATCTCACACTTTGCACTGATGAGGGGCAGTGGCTGCAAAGTGATATTCTGGTTTTGGCTTTTATCCTAAGTCATGTGACACAGCTTGTTAAAGGGTCAACATTGACCTCTAAGATTTCTACTTCCTATAGGTGGCACTAGAGTTCTAGCTCTTTTCCTATCTGAAGAGACAATTTGCATATTTTCCAGAGGAGCATTGCGGCTTTGCTACATGCACAGGTCAGAATCTGCGCCTTTTCTTAGTATGTGCACACGTTGCAGATTTTTTGTGCGGATTTCTTCCTTTTTTTTTACCTCTGCAGATTTCTATTATAGAATGGGTGCAGAAACGCAGCAGATCTGCAAAAAGAATTGACATGGTCCTTTTTTGAATCTGCTGCATTTTCCGTGCAGGTTTTTCCACACCATGAGCACAGCATTTTTTTTTGCCATTGATTTACATTGTACTGTAAATCACTTGCGGATCTGCAGCGTTTCTGTGCGGAAAAAAAGCTGTGGATCTGCAGGAAATCTGCAACGTGTGCACATACCCTAAGTCTCCTCATCTCGGCTTGCTTAATATGTCACTCTCTGCAAGGAGAAACGTTACATCTTGGATACCATGTAAATCTCTGAAATTTGTGATTCAGACAGTACCCATGGCAGAAGATTCCCTATAATTAGGCAGATGGAAGCCATGTGGATGCCATAGGACCTATGATCTGGCGGTATTCTTTTTAGGATTCCATAAAAGTGCCATCGGCCACAGTTTTGCATACAGTCCAGAGTAACTCCACTGCCTCATTATAGTGAATGGATCCCTCGGGGGTTTAATCTGTCACGTCTATCAGAGATTTAGATGGAAACCCCAAAGTGCTCATCGTAGAGCGCTGGATAAACGTGATCTCAAACGCTATGTAAAATGTTCCCAATAACAGCTTCAACTCAATCCTCAAAAAAAGCAAGTTCCAACTCAGGTACGTCATCTGTTAACGGAAATATAGGAGGCTTCCACGTTAATGGAAGAACAACAGCTCTGGAAAAGCGAAATGGCTCCTCGGACCCCAAAAGAAATTCAGTAAAATTCACCACTCCCAAATCCAAATGACCCATCCCTTCTAGTGTGCCTAAACCACATTAAGCGTCCACATGAATGGCGTTTTTGGTGCGTCTCTCTAAAAGCAGATCTAGGCATAATGTACTGGTGACTGCAAGGTACTAATCACTACAGCGTACTGGTCACTACAATGGCAGTTTGCACATTTCACTCAGCAATATCCACTACTGCTTGTTTCTAGAAAACACCCATGGAGTCAAAAGCATCACTACATCAAATTCGCAAAGGGTTATAGCTTCCAAAATGTGGTCACTTGAGAGGGGATTCTGCTTTTCTAGCACTTAGGGGCTCTTTATATGGAATCCACAAAGTGTTCTGTGATGCTGTAAGAATCTGGCTGCACTCGGATGTCACCCGAGTGCAGTCCTATTTGAGCGTGTCGATTCAAACAGGGAAAAGGGAGTGTGGACCCACTGGACCGTGATGACGAACCCTTCTCGGACGAGCTACCCAGGTGGACCGCCCCCTATACAGGGAGAGTTAGGGGCAGGCCTGTGAGGGACTATCGCCACGGAAGCTGGAGGATCGACTGAGATAGACGGGTACACTGTAGGCAAAAAGGGACAGAGGGAACAGAAAGGAACTACTGAGGCGAGGGAGAAGATGGGAACGCTACGGAGATACGGAGGCTGGCAGGACAATATGGAGACACTGAGGCTGACGGGAGCAAGGAAAGGATATAGGAGCCGGGCAGGTACCGCAGAGGAAGAGGAACTGAAGGAACAAGGCAGGAACACAGGAAACAGGCAGGCACTGCAGAGAGAGGAGGAGACCCAAGATCAGAGAGCTAGGGATGCACAGAGACCACAGGCGACCAGAAGCACTTGTAAACACAAATGAACATCAGACACAGAGGAGCAGCAGGAAGCAGTTTACATAGCAGCGTGGGAGCTACTTCCGGGTTACAGTCCTCCAGGATGATGGAGAGGGCAGGAAAGAGTGCCAACAGAGGAATCAGATGTGCGTACGCGCAGAGCTGAATGGGACGCGCGCGCGCACCCGGCGAGCTGCAGTGGGGAGAGGCGGCGGCAGCAGCGGCATGATAGTACCCCCGTCTTTATGCCCCTCCTTTTTAAGACTAGAAAGAAATCGGGACAAAATACGAGGAGCTCGAATGTTCTCTCGAGGTTCCAAGGATCTCTCCTCAGGACCAAAACCCTTCCAGTCAACCAAAAACAAAGTTCTCCCTATAAGTTTTTTCATGGCTAAAATGTCCCTAACTTCAAAGACATCATCCTCGGAAACAGGCGGAGGAGAACAAAGGTTAGAAGAATGAAGCTGATTAAAAACTACAGGTTTAAGGAGAGATACATGAAAAGAATTAGAAATACGCAGAGAGACAGGCAACTTAAGTTTGTAAGAAACGTCATTAATACGAGACAAAACTTCGAATGGACCGATATAGCGAGGACCCAGCTTAAGTGAAGGGATTTTGAGACGGATAAATTTAGAAGAAACCCAAACCTTGTCCCCAGGATGGAATATAGGAGAATCGAGACGTCTTTTGACCGCATGTCTCTTCATCCTAACTTGAGCCAACTCAAGGGCGGACTTGGTCTCCTGACAGAACCTGGAGAACTCTCTAGACAGAAGATCAGCCGCTGGTACAGTAGAGACAGGAGGAACCAGAAGAGGAAGACCAGGATGTTGACCGTAGATGATAAAAAATGGAGATTTGTTAGTGGCTTCGCTGGGATGGCTATTGTAAGAAAACTCAGCCCATGGCAGTAAGTCAGACCAATCATTCTGATGAGAATTGGAAAAATGACGGAGAAAAGTTACCAAAGTCTGATTAGTACGTTCCACCTGGCCATTGGACTGCGGATGGTAGGCCGAAGAAAAGTCAAGCGAAATGTTCATAGATTTGCAGAGGGATCTCCAGAAGTGGGCGGTGAATTGAACACCTCGGTCAGAAACAATATGTAAAGGAAGACCATGAAGACGAAAAATATGGTGAACAAAAATCTTTGCCAATTCGGGAGCAGAAGGTAAACCTGTAAGAGCAATGAAATGAGCCATCTTGGAGAAACGGTCCATGACCACGAAGATGACGGTGCAACCAGAAGAATGAGGCAGATCAGTGATGACATCCATAGATAAATGTTGCCACAGAGTGGAAGGTACTGGCAAAGGATGTAAAAGCCCGGAAGGTAGTTGCCTGGGAATCTTATTCTTGGCACAGGAAGGACAAGAGGCGACAAAACTTTGGACATCCTTAGACAACGTTGGCCACCAGTAAAAACGAGAGATCAAACAAAAGGTTTTTTTGAAACCAACATGTCCCGCCAGTTTGGAGGCTTGACCCCAAAGTAAGACACGTCTCCTGTCTCCTTCAGCGACAAAGGTCTTACCAGGAGGCAAAGAAGTGAGAGAGACTGGAGCAACTGTGATGACTCTGGCAGGATCGATGATGTGCGCAGGTTCTTCCTCCATATCCACCGCCTAGAATGACCTAGACAGAGCGTCGGCTCTGGAGTTTTTATTTCCTGGTAAGAAACGAAATTCGAAGTCAAACCTGGCGAAAAACAAAGCCCACCTGGCCTGCCGAGGATTAAGTCTTTGCGCAGAACGAATATACGCCAGATTCTTGTGATCTGTGTAGATTTTAAAATGATGTAAAGGCCCCTCTAAGAGGTACCACCACTCCTCTAATGCCAACCTGATTGCCAAAAGTTCTTTATCACCGATGGAATAATTTTTTTCTGAGGAGGAGAAGATCTTTGAGAAAAAACCACAGGGCACAAGACGACCAGAAGAGGATTTTTGTGAGAGCACAGCTCCAGCTCCAATTGCAGAAGCATCTACTTCAAGGATGAAGGGTTTATTGGCCACAGGACGATGAAGAATAGGAGTGGAGGCAAAGGCTTGCTTGATGGACCGGAAAGCCTCTTCGGCCTCAGACGACCACTGATGAGGATTGGCACCCTTCCGAATCATGGAGGAGATTGGAGCTGAAAGAGAGGAAAAGTGAGGGATAAACTGCCGATAGTAGTTAGCAAATCCAAGAAATCGCTTTATTGCTTTCACTCCAAGAGGATGTGGCCAGTTGAGCACGGCAGAAACTTTTCCCGGATCCATACACAAACCAGCGTCAGAAATGATGAAACCCAAGAAGGGTAGAGATGACTGTTTGAAGACACATTTTTCCAGTTTAGCGTACAACCGATTCTCTCTCAAACGCTGAAGTACTTGCCATACCTCTCTTCTGTGAGTAGACAGATCTGGAGAGAACACAAGGATATCGTCCAAGTACACTACAACACAGGTGTAAAGTAGATCCCGAAAAACATCATTTACAAACTCCTGGAAGACTGCGGGTGCATAAACCTAATGGCATAACCAAATATTCATAATGACCATCTCTGGTATTAAACGCAGTCTTCCACTTGTCACCGGAACGGATACGGATCAAATTATAAGCTCCTCTGAGATCCAATTTGGTAAAGATTCATGCTCCACGTAGATGATCAAAGAGTTCTGGTATGAGAGGAAGTGGGTGCTTGTTTTTGATCATGATAGTGTTGAGTCCCCGGTAGTCTATACATGGGCGAAGAGAACCGTCCTTCTTTTTAACAAAGAAGAACCCAGCTCCTGCAGGTAAGGAAGACTTTTGAATTAAGCCTCTAGCCATATTCTCTTGGATATATTCGGACATGGCTTGAGTCTCGGTAGGAGACAATGGGTAAATACGACCTCTAGGTGGAGTAGAACCAGGAACAAGGTCTATCGGGCAGTCATAAGCGCGGTGCGGCGGCAAAATCTCCACTTCCTTCTTGTTAAAGACATCCGAGAAAGCGCAATAGGCTGGAGGAATTCCCATGGATTCCGAAGCAGACCGAGAGGAGGACGCAGGCTTGACGTGAAGCAGGCACCTGTTCAGACAAGACTGTCCCCCCCGTAGAACATCTCCAGTACGCCAGTCCAGAGTGGGTTCGTGATCTCTCAACCAAGGAAGACCCAACAGGAAAGAATGAGACAAAGAAGGTAAAACATAAAAGGCCAGTTTATCACGATGAAGAGCTCCAATCTGAAGTTCGACTTCCTCCGTAACCAACTTGACGGTCTCCCGCAAAGGCTTACCATCGACGGAAGCTATTTGTCTAGGAGTCTCCAAGGGTCTAACAGGTATCCCAAGCCTGTTAACAACCTCGAGCTGAACAAAGTTCCCAGCCGCTCCTGAATCAACATAAGCCTCCAGAGAAAAGTGACGGGAACCTAAATGTAGAATAACAGACAAAACCAGAGGCGGAGAGGAATCATAACCACCTAGGAAGGCCTCTCTTACCTGTCCTAGGCGGAGGCGTTTCCCGGCTTCTGAGGACAGGCGCGTAAGAGATGAGAGGCACTGCCGCAGTAAAAACAAAGACCTTGTGTGAGTCGCTCCTTGCGGCATTGCTCATAAGACTTAAGGCGATCGAGCTGCATGGGTTCAGGAGAAGATGAAGAGGCCACCGGGGCTGCTTGAGAAAAAGAAGTCCCTCGAGCAACAGTGGTCTGGCGAAGAGGTCTCTTCTCTCTGACAAGCTCACGAGTGCGCTCCTGAAAGCGCAGATCAATGCGTATGGCCAAGGAGATAAGATCATCCAAAGAGGTGGGAGGGTCCCGTCCTGCCAGCTCATCCTTAATCCGTGAAGACAAACCACGCCAAAATGCTCCAACCAAAGCCTCATTATTCCACCCAAGGTCTGAGGACAGAGTCCAGAAACGGATGGCATACTGGGCTACTGAGAGAGTACCCTGGTAAAGGTTAAAGAGGGACTCTGTGGTAGAGACCAGATGACCAGGTTCATCAAAATCCTGACGAAGGAGCCTCGGCTCCGAAACGCGCGTCGGGTAGACGCGCCGGCTACGCTCCTGTTGCACACCAGCTTACCGTCCAGGACCAGGTAATAATGATCGGTTTACCTCAGTGATTATGTTCCACATACGGTAGGTGCATCGGCACCTCCCTGGTCTAGTTCCTGGGTTAGGCTTAGCGTGTCTGGTTATGGCATTTATTGTTGACTTACCTGGTTTATCCTATACCTCACATGCCCGATTTTAGTGGGCACTTGGGATGTCCCAGTGATCTTTGGTTCTCTGCCCCATTACTCTATACAGGTATTTACTGTTAATATATAGGGGCATTATAGAGTTCTAGATATATTTTGACCCACTGCATCCAGGGCACAGTGATTTAGTAGATATAGAATATTTCACACACTATATAGCCATTCCATCTCGTTGGTGTCTTCTCCCACTACAAAGATCTTTTTCAATTAGGGAGTCAGGGCATAGCCCGCACGTTTAGTTCTTTATAGGGGAGTACCTGTATTGTAACATATTCCATTTCCCCATCTATGTTCTATCTATGTCCTAGTATGTTTTATAGATATGTATTTAATAAAGAGTTTTTTACTTCAATTATAGCTACCCTTGTTGGTCGTCTCTCTTGTGGTTACCACATCCTCTCTGTATTATAGAGCTACGACTGGTACGGTTAATAGTCCGACAAGTGAGCAGCAGTGAGTGTTTACAACTAGTCTACTCACGTGATGTTGCTCTCTAGTACCACCATTTGGATACTCATCAAAAACCTTGCGGAAGGTATCCAGGAACGGATTGAGTTGGGAGACCAAAGGATCATCACGCTCCCAGAGGGGATTAACCCACGCCAAAGCCTCACCCTCCAAATGGGATACTATAAAAGCAACCTTAGCTCGGTCGATAGGATAAAGTAGCGGAGACAATTCAAAATGCAACTGGCATTGATTAAGAAAGCCGCGGCACGCTTTAGGATCCCCACCATACCGAGGAGGTCGAGCAAGTCGGGGCAAGGGTTGTGGCGCAGAGACAGGAGTGGAAACAGAGGCCACATTCTGGAGGGAGAGAAGCCGATCATTAATGGAGACCATAAAATTCAAAATATGGGACTGAGTGTCCCATTTTTGACCTAGCTCCTGCTGAAGGGCAACCAACTGAGGAGCAATACCAGGATCAGAAGGCTGTAAAGCCGCTAGGCGAGACTCCATATTCTTTAAAAACGACATGATCCTAGTCTGGTTTTCATGCAAAAAGAGTAACCCTTTTAGAGTGGCGGAGACTCCAGCGGGGTCAATGGCCTGATGTTACTGTGATGCTGTAAGAATCTGGCTGCACTCGGATGTCACCCGAGTGCAGTCCTATTTGAGCGCGTCGATTCAAACAGGGAAAAGGGAGATTGGACCCACTGGACCGTGACGACGAACCCCTCTCGGACGAGCTACCCAGGTGGACCGACCCCTATACAGGGAGAGTTAGGGGCAGGCCCGTGAGGGACTATCGCCACGGAAACTGGATGATCGACTGAGCTAGACGGTTACACTGTAGGCAAAAAGGGACAGAGGGAACAGAAAGGAATTGCTGAGATGAGGGAGAAAATGGGAACGCTACGGAGATACGGAGGCTGGCAGGACAATATGGAGACACTGAGGCTGACGGTAGCAAGGAAAGGATATAGGAGCCGGGCAGGTACCGCAGAGGAAAAGGAACTGAAGGAACAAGGCAGGAACACAGGAAACAGGCAGGCACTGCAGAGAGAGGAGGAGACCCAAGATCAGAGAGCTAGGAACGCACAGAGACCACAGGCAATTAGAAGCACTTGTAAACACAAATGAACATCAGGCACAGAGGAGCAGCAGGAAGCAGTTTACATAGCAGCGTGGGAGCTACTTCCAGGTTACAGTCCTCCAGGATGACAGAGAGGACAGGAAAGAGCGCCAACAGAAGAATCAGATGTGCGCACGCGCAGAGCTGAATGGGACGCGCGCGCGCACCCGGCGAGCTGCAGTGGGGAGAGGCGGCGGCAGCAGCGGCATGACATGTTCTAGGAAAAGCTGCGCTCCAGGAGGCAAATATTGTGCTCTGTCTATCCCGAGTCTCTCCGTATGGCTAAGTTGTACTGTACATCCACATATGGAGCATTTCTGCATTCAGCAGAAATTGTGGGACAAATTTTTGTGTCATTTTTACCCATTTCCCAGTATGAAAATGTAGAACTTGGGACTAACACACAATCTTGGTGGTAAAAATGTACATTTTTTCTTCACTGCCCAATGGTATAAAAGTCTTTGACACACCTGTGGTGTTAATATAATCACTGCACCCCTCGATGAATTCTTTGAGAGGTTTATTTTGTAAAATGGGCTAACTTATGGGAGGTTCTGCTGTTCTGGCAACTTAGGGACTCTGCCAATGTAGCATGGCACCCTCAAACAAGTGCAGCAAAATCTGCACTGCAATACAGCGCTACTTCACTTCTGAGCTTTGCACTGTGCCTCAAAAGTAGTTTTGACTATATATGAGGTGTTGGTGAATTCATGAGAAATTGCACAATAAATTTTGTGGTACACTTTTTCCTGTTACCCTTGTGAAAATACAAATTTTAGAGCTAAAAAAGATTTTTGCGTTAAAAATGTGATTTTTTTTTTGTTTTATTTTCACGGCTTAATGTTATTAATCTCCATGAAGCACCTGGGGGTTCAAGGTGCTCAATACACTTACAGCTACCGTATGTACTTGAGTATAAGCCGAGATTTTCAGCCCTTTTTTTAGGCTAAAAGTGCCCCTCTTGGCTTATACTCGAGTCACTGTCCCAGGGGGTCGGCGGGGGAGGGGGAGAGGCAGGAGTGGCGGCTGTCACATCATACTCACCTGCTTCTAGCATGGTCTCTGCTTCCCGATGGTCTCCGGCGCTCGCAGCTCTTCCTGTATTAAGCGGTCACGTGGTACCGCTCATTACAGTAATGAATATGGACGCAACTCTACTCCCATAGGCGTGGAGCGCATAATCATTACTTTAATGAGCTGTACCATGTGGCCGCTGAACACAGGAACAAGTTGTCAGCACACGCCAGAGACCTTCGGAGAAGCAGGGGCTTGTAGAGATGGGTCAGGTGGAGTTGAGTATGACGGGGCAGGGTGAGCCATGCGACATTCACCTGTCCTCGTTTCACTGCCGGGCTCTGTCTTCTGCGTCCTCTGGCTGTGATGTTCAGGTCAGAGGGCGCGATGATGTGTTTAGTGCATGCCCTCTGCCTGAACAGTCACTAAAAAGACCCGTAAGACACAGCGGTGATGGAACGGGGACAGGTGAATATTGCAAGTGTCGGTGTCCTGAGCCAGCGGCAACTCCGCACCTGGCCCTATAGCGCGCCATTGTCCCTGCCTGCTCAGGACATCGGCATCTCTCCCCCAGCACCAAGAGGTGAGTATGTCATTTTTTTTTTAAATTGTGGCAGCAGCATATGGGACATATTATTCTATGGAGCATCTTATGGGGCCATCATTAACCTGTTATGCAGCATTATATGGGGCGTATTATAATATGGAGCATCTTATGGGGCCCATTATGAACTTTATGGAGCATTATATGGGGCATATTTTGTATGGAGCATCTTATGGGGCACATCATGAACTGTAAGGAGCATTATATGGGGCTCCTGATTCAATATGGATAATCAAAAACACAACCTACTGATGTCTCAATCAATTTTACTTTTCTTGGTATCTATTTTTATTTTTGAAATGTACCAGTAGCTGCTCCATTTCCCACCCTAGGCTTATACTCAAGTCAATTTTCCTAGTATTTTGTGGCAAAATTATGGGTCTTGACTTATACTCGGGTATATACTGTAAGTTCCAAAAGGGGTCTAGTTTCTAAGATGGTGTCACTTATGAGGGTTTCCACTATTTAGGCACAGAAGGGCCTCTCCAAACACCACATGGTATCCACTAATTATTCCAGCAAATTTTACATTCAAAAAGTCAAATGGCGTTCCTTCCCTTCCAAGCCCTGCTGTGTGCCCAAACAGTTGTTTTCCTCTACATATTGGATATCAGCATACTGTGGAGAAATTGCACAACAAATTTATATGGTGCAATTTCTCCTGTTAACCTTCTGAAAATGCAAAATTTGGAGCTAAAAAAGATTTCTCTGTGAAAAATGTGATTTTTTTTAATTTCACTGCTTAACGTTATAAACTTCTGTGAAGCATCTTGGGGTTCAAGGTGCTCAATACTCATCTATATAAGTTCCCAAAGGGGTCTAGTTTCCAAGATGGTGTCACTTGTGGGGGGTTTCCACTGTTTACTCACATTAGGGGCTCTCCGAACGCGACATGACATCCGCTAATTATTCCAGTAAATTTTACATTCAAAAAGTCAAATGGCACTCCTTCCCTTCCAAGCCCTGCCGTACGCACAAGCAGTTGTTTTCCTCCAGATATTGAATATGAGTGCACTCTGGAGAAATTGCTTAAGTTGTACGGAAAAAGCAATGGTGTAGACTAATCTACACTGTACAACACCCTCAGGGGAAGCAGATACCTTCAGCTATGGAGGGTTACCATTATTAAAACTTAACCTTTAATGACGATGGCTAAAAATATAAGAACCCAACGAACAAACACATATACATATACAAAAGTGCCCAAAATAACCAGTGCTCAAAAAATAAAAGAATGGAACGGTCTCACCACTCGGGACGGACACTTGGATTTTTCTCAGCCAGTGGGGCTATGATGAGTAACAGTCCAGGGAAAAAAAACAGCAGGTTGGGGCACAAATCCTATATACCCTGTAATCCCTGTATAGCTCCTGTCCTTACAAGGACAGGCCCCAAGTGGACCCTGCTATGGACAACCACCAGATGAATGGGTGCAGGTAAATAGATCTCCTCTTCTCCCTACGTGTTTCATCACCAGTGTAGGAGACTCATCAGGGGAGTTTAAACAGATTTATGTGCTACAAGGCTACAAGACCGCAAAAGTTACAATTTGTACAATTTGTCCTGGGTACACCGATACCTCATATGTGGGGGTAAACCACTGTTTGGGATCATGACAGAGCTCGGATGCGAAGGAGCGCCATTTGACTTTTCAATGCAAAATTGACTGGAATTGAAATGGGACGCCATGTTACGTTTGGAGAGGCACTGATGTGCCTAAACATTGAAACCCCCCACAAGTGACACCATTTTGGAAAGTAGACCCCGTAAGGAACTTATCTAGAGGTGTGGTGAGCACTTTGACCCACCAAGTGCTTCACAGAAGTTTATAATGCAGAACCGTAAAAATAAAAAATCATATTTTTTCACAAAAATTATCTTTTGCCCCCAATTTTTTATTTTCCCAAGGATAAGAGAAGAAATTGGACCCCAAACGTTGTTGTACAATTTGTCCTGAGTACGCTGATACCCCATATGTGGGGGTAAACCACTGTTTGGGCGCATGGGAGAGCTTGGAAGCGCCGTTTGACTTTTCAATGCAAAATTGTACAGGATTGAGATGGGACGCCATGTTGCGTTTGGAGAGCCACTGATGTGCCTAAACATTGAAACCCCCCACAAGTGACACCATTTTGGAAAGTAGACCCCCTAAGGAACTCATCTAGATGTGTTGTGAGAGCTTTAAACCCCCAAGTGTTTCACTACAGTTTATAACGCAGAGCCGTGAAAATAAAAACATTTTTTTCCCACAAAAATTATTTTTTAGGCTACGTTCACATTTGCGTTCTGCCGGGCTGCGTCGGGCGCAGCCGCGGTGACGCATGCGCCCCTATATTTAACATGGGGGCGCATGGACATGCGTTTGCATGCGTATTGCGATGCATGCGTCTTTTTTGCCACAAGCGTTAGGACACAGAGGATGCAGCAAGATGTATTTTTTTGCGTCCAAAATCCGGCAAAAAAAGGACGCATGTGTCGCAAAACTATGCGTTTTGCATGCGTTCTTGTTTGCGTTGTGCGTTGCGTCGGCGACGCAGCAGCGCACAACGCAAATGTGAACGTAGCCTTAGCCCCCAGTTTTGTTTTTTCCCAAGGGTAAGAGAAGAAATTGGACCCCAAAAGTTGTCCAATTTGTCCTGAGTACGCTGATACCCCATATGTGGGGGGAACCACCGTTTGAGCGCATGGCAGAGCTCGGAAGGGAAGGAGCGCCATTTGGAATGGAGACTTAGAAGGAATGGTCTGCAGGCATCACATTGCGTTTGCAGAGCCCCTAATGTACCTAAACAGTAGAAACCCACAAGTGACCCCATATTGGAAAATAGACCCCCAAGGAACTTATCTAGATGTGTTGTGAGAACTTTGAACCCCCAAGTGTTTCACTACAGTTTATAACACAGAGGCGTAAAAATAAAAAATCTTTTTTTTTTCCACAAAAATTATTTTTTAGCCCCAAGTTTTGTATTTTTCCAAGGGTAACAGTTGAAATTGACTCCCAAAAGTTGTTGTCCAATTTGTCCTGAGTACGCTGTTACCCAATATGTGCGGGGGGGGGGGGGGGAAACCACCATTTGTGCGCATGGCAGAGCTCGGAAGGGAAGGAGCGCCATTTGGGATGCAGACTTAGATGGATTGGTCTGCAGGCGTCACGTTACATTTGCAGAGCCCCTGATGTAACTAAACAGTAGAAACCCCCAACAAGTGACCCCATATTGGAAACTAGACCCCCCAAGGAACTTATCTAGATGTGTTGTGAGAACTTTGAACCCCCCAAGTGTTTCACTACAGTTTATCGCAAAGCCGTGAAAATAGAAAATCTTTTGTTCCACAAAAATTATTTTTTAGCCCCCAGTTTTGTATTTTCCCAAGTGTAACAGGAGAAACTGGACCCCAAAAGTTGTGTCCTGAGTACACTAATACCCCATATGTTGGGGTAAACCCCTGTTTGGGCGCACAATAGAGCTCTGAAGGGAAGGAGCACTGTTTTACTTTTTCATCGCAGAATTGGCTGGAATTGAGATCGGACACCATGTCGCGTTTGGAGAGCCCCTGATGTTCCTAAACAGTGTAAACCCCCCAATTATAACTGAAACCCTAATCCAAACACACTCCTAACCCTAATCTCAACGGTAACCCTAACCACACCCCTAACCCTGACACACCCCTAACCCCAATCTCAACCCTATTCCCAACCGTAAATGTAATCCAAACCCTAACTTTAGCCCCAACCCTAACCCTAACTTTAGCCCCAACCCTAACCCTAATTTTAGCCCCAACCCTAACTGTAGCCCTAACTCTAGCCCTAACCCTAACCCTAACCCTAGCCCTAACCCTAACCCTAGCCCTAACCCTAATGGGAAAATGGAAATAAATACATTTCTTTAATTTTTTTTATTTTTTCCCTAACTAAGAGGGTGATGAAGGGGGGTTTGATTTACTATTTACAGTGGATTTTTTAGCGGATTTTTATGATTGGCAGCCGTCACACAAAAAGACGCTTTTTATTGCAAAAAATATTTTTTGCGTTACCACATTTTGAGAGCTATAATTTTTCCATATTTTGGTCCACAGAGTCATGTGAGGTCTTGTTTTTTGCTGGACGAGTTGACGTTTTTATTGGTATCATTTTTTGGGCACGTTACATTTTTTGATCGCTTTTTATTCCGATTTTTATGAGGCAGAATGACCAAAAACCAGTTATTCATGAATTTCTTTTGGGGGGACGTTTATACCGTTCCGCGTTTGGTAAAATGGATAAAGCAGTTTTATTCTTTGGGTCAGTATGATTACAGTGATACCTCATTTATATCTTTTTTTATGTTTTGGCGCTTTTATACGATAAAAACTATTTTATAGAAAAAATAATTATTTTTGCATCGCTTTATTCTGAGGACTATAACTTTTAAATTTTTTTCTGATGATGCTGTTTGGTGGCTCATTTTTTGCGGGACAAGATGACATTTTCAGTGGTACCATGGTTATTTATATCCATCTTTTCGATCGCGTGTTATTCCACTTTTTGTTCGACGGTATGATACTAAAACGTTTTTGCTTTGCTTTTTTTTTACAGTGTTCACTGAAGGGGTTAACTAGTGGGACAGTTTTATAGGTCGGGTCGTTACGGACACGGCGATACTAAATATGTGTACTTTTATTGTTTTTTTATTATTTAGATAAAGGAATATATGTATTGGAACAATATATATATTTTTTTATTATTTATTTAGGATTTTTGTTTTTTCACACGTGTAATTTTTTAAATTACTTTTGACCAAGGGGGGGGGGCATCACATTATTTTGACAGATCGCTGATCTGACACTTTGCTGTGTCAGCGATCACACAGGCACAGCAGTGAGGCTTACCAGCGCTTGCTCTGAGTAGGCGCTGGTAAGCCACCATCCTGCAGGACCCGGATGCAGCCCCGTGGCCATTTTGGATCCGGGCCTGCAGGGAGGAGGAGGTAAGAGACCCTCGCAGCAACGCGATCACATTGCGTTGCTGCGAGGGTCTCAGGAAAGCACGCAGGGAGCCCCCTCCCTGCGCGATGCTTCCCTATACTGCCGGAACACTGCGATCATGTTTGAACGCAGTGTGTCGGGGATTAATGTGCCGGGGGTGGTTCGTGACTGCTCCTGGCACATAGTGCCAGATGTCAGCTGCGATATTCAGCTGACACCCGGCCACGATCGGCCGCGCTCCCCCCATGAGCGCGGCTCATCGCTCTGGATGTACTATTCTGTCCTTGGGAAGTAGGGCACACCCCAAATGGACGGAATAGTACGTCTAATGGTAGAAAGGGGTTAACAAATTATATGGTCATTGTTAGTGTTTTTCTATATTTGTGACACCTATCGTCTCTTTGTATAAATGGATCTTATGCCAGCTTACAACTAACTGACTCTAAGAACACGTGTGTGTTCGAAACATGTTCAGTTTAGACAGGCACTTTTCCTCCGGTACACCCGGTTTTTGTATGTCTATCAGCCTACTTCTGTTTTAACGAATACAATTAAAGGATATTGATTTTATTTCCTTGAAGCTGGATTCTTCTTCTATTTGTGCATTTAAATTGATATGCCTTGGAGATCGCAGTCATACAGATCAAGATAGCTATCCATACCGAGTTTGAGCAATGGCTGTCTCCAGCGCTGGAGTTCTGGGTTCCAACCCCACCAAGGACAGCATCTGCAAGGAGTTTGTATGCTCTCCCCGTGTTTGCAAGGGTTTCCTCCAAGTACTCCTTTTTTTCCCACATTCCTAAGACATACTTATAGGAAATTTAGATTGTGAGACCCAATGGGGACAGTGCCATTAATGTCTGTAAATGGCTGTAAAGTGCTGTGTAATTCTTGGTGCTATATAAGTGAGTAAAAAAATAAATATAAATTGATGCCACTTTTTAGTAGTATCTGCCCATAATTTTTGGAAATGTTTGGTCTCCAAGTTGGATCTCCTTCATTGGGTTGCCTGAATTTGCAGAGCTCTCAGAGCACCATGCTTACACTTGTCACTAATTCACCAGTTACTAAGCAATACTTTACCAAGCTCTGTCCAATGCTTAAATGTGGCATGGTTTCAGGACCATGCTACTGGCACAAATAATTTATATTGTGAAATGTGGACTCCTGGCTGGAACACAATACCAGCCCAAAATAATTAAAAGATAAAATGTGGCCTGCTTTATGCCAGACGGTAGCAACATAACAAATTTGATTTTTTCCTGTGGACCAGCCTTGGATACAGCAGAATCTAAGCACAAAAGAATTACAACCTCAGATGTGGCCAACTTTTTGGAGAACAGTAGTAACAGAACAAATTAATATTTTGTCATGTGTACCTCTGTATTGAAAACAATATCTGCACCAAAGAATGAAAAGATGAAAAGTAGCCTGCTTTAAGTAGTATGATAGTGAGAAAACCAATTTCGATTTTATCATGTGTACCCCTGTATGGAGAACAATATCAGCACCCAAAACTTTCAAACTGACATCTAGTCTGCTGTATGATGTTGCTAACAGAAGAAAATATTTTTTATTGTGGATGAGGCCTTTATAACATAGATGATATGCTCCAAACAGTTTTAAAGTGAGTTCTCCCCCACTGTATCATGTCAGTAACAGAAGAAAGTATTTTTTTTTATTGTGAGTGAGGTCTCTATAGCATAGAATATATGATCTAAACCATTTTAAACTGAGATATCCCCTACTGTATCACGTTAGTAGCAGAAGAAAGTATTTTTAGTGTGGATTAGGCCTGTATAACATACACGATAGTCTCCAAACAATTTCAAACTGAGATCTCCCCTACTGTATTACGTTAGTAACAGAAGAAAATATTTTTTAGTGTGGATGAGGCCTGTATGCAATATAATATATGCTCCAAACCATTTGAAACTCAGATCTAGTCTGCTGTTTCATGTTTATCACAGACATTTTTTTTTACTCTGCATGAGCTCTGCACACAGCTGAATTTCACCGGTACAAAATGAGAAAGTGGGATAGGATGTGCTGTATCACATTTGTAACAGAAAAAAAATAGTTTTTTTTGCTCTGTAACAGCTCTGCAGTCTGCACTCAGATTAAGTTCAGTGGCACTAAATGACAATGTGATACATGCCTTGCTGAATCATGTTAGCAACAGAAAAAAATTGTTTTTTTTTTACTCTGCAACAGTTGTGCACTCAGATGAATCTCACCACCACAAAATGAGAAGGTGGGATATGGCATGCTGTATCACGATTAATTTACAATTTGCCAGAGGCAATTAAGCCTGAACTGAAGACTATAATAAAACATAACTTTTAATCCTAGTATTAAAGGACAGACAATTAAGAACTGCTAAGCTAGTGTGTATCCATAATCAGGATATTGTTAAGTAACCTGTCTAGTCCACTGGATTTATATCTGGTATCTTTTATTGTCTTTGTTTATAGAAGGGAGTTGGTGCAGCCTCTACCAATACCCTCATTCAAAGTTAATTGATACCACACTAACTAGCAACTAAAATAACTCCTAGACCTCCCCACTAAATGACAAGATGAGATATGTAGTATTGAATCACGTTAGCAACTGAAATTTTTTTTTTTTTTTACTCTGCAGCAGCTCTGCACACAGATAAAGTTCTGCTACACTAAATGACAAGGTGACATATGCCTTGCTGAATCACATTTAGCAAGTAAAAAAATACTGCTGTCTTTGTCTGTGAACCCAATAATAACACCAGAAAAAAAAAATCTGCTGGAACATCGATTTCACAGCCACACAGGACACTAGCTATCTAAACTATCTGACTTAGAAACAACCAACTAGCTAAGTAGCTAAAATCTATCAGCACCCAGGATCAGCGCCAGGAACAGCCTCTCTGACAAAATGGTTCTAAAATAAAATGTTCGCGCTTTATATAGAGAGACACATGTGATTTCAGCAGCCAATGGCACAAGCCATTGTGTCTGGACATTGTGGATGTTTCCTGCGCCCTGATTGGCTAGCTGCAATGTACATATGTAAAGTTTGAAAAAAAATGTTCTAAGCACGCCACTCCTCTGAGCTTTCCCCACCCTTTACCCTCATCAAACACATGCCCTGCTCATTATTCACCTCCACTATCCTTGCCAAAGTGCAAAAAATACTTTAATGGCAAAGCAAATATATTCCTCCAGGTTTACTCAATGTTACAGATTTTTCTCGATTTTATGAGAAATGTCTTTGCTTCCGATCACGAATTCGAATGTGCTATATTCGTGCCTCTAAAGGCGATAAGAATTCATTTTTTTTCTAAGTTGTCCTGTCTCACCACATACAGACCCACAGTTGAGCCTTTGGTACATACAGTGTCGGTTTTAGACTAAGTAGGGCCCTTGCACAAAAGTTTAAAGTGGGGCCCTAAATGCTAACATATTGCACCGTCACACACAAACATTTCGGATGCATTTACATGCGCCGAATGAGAGAGATCGACAATATTGAAGTTGTTCAAAGCCTGTTTCCATGCCTCTTTACATCAGCTGAGGAAGAATGATGGGGACAGAACAATAACTATAAGATCAATCTGTCTGCATACGGTATCACGTTATCAGCAGCATATCTGCAGTTTTCACCAGGTGATGTGCTGCTGAGAATAAGAATATTTGTTCCGGTATAAACAATCCAATCACTCAATGAATAGGCAGCATTTTGTTTGCTTAGTATAATACACCACATAGTCCTCCTTATATTATAATGCACCCCGCAGTCCTCCATATTGTATAATGCACACCCCATAGTACTCCATATAGTATAATGTGCCCATTAGCCATCCATTTAGTATAATGTGCCCCATAGCCCTCCACATAGTATAATACACACCCCATAGCCCTCCCTATAGTATAATACACTCCCCATAGCCCTTCATATAGTACTAGATTGTGGCCCGATTCTAACGCATCGGGTATTCTAGAATATGCATGTCCCCGTAGTATATGGACAATGATGATTCCAGAATTCGCGGCAGACTGTGCCCGTCGCTGATTGGTCGAGGCAACCTTTATGACATCATCATCGCCATGGCAACCATTATGACATCTACGTCAATACTGTGCCCGTCGCTGAATCAGAAACGTGGGATTTCTACGTCCTTTATGACATCATCTTCTCTGTGCCCGTTGCTGATTGGTCGAGACCTGGCGGCCTCGACCAATCAGACGCGGGATTTCTACATCCTTTATGACATCATCGTCGCTGTGCCCGTTGCTGATTGGTCGAGGCCTGGCGGCCTCGACCAATCAGAGGCGCGGGATTTCTACGTCAATGCTGTGCCCGTCGCTGATTGGTCGAGGCCTGGTGGCCTCGACCAATCAGAGACGCGGGATTTCCAGGACAGACAGACAGACAGACGGAAAAACCCTTAGACAATTATATATATAGATGATACACTCCCCATAGCCATTCATATAGTATAATACATTCACCATAGACCTTCATATGGTATAATACACTCCCCCTAGTCCTCAACATAGTATTGTACACTCCCCATATTCCTCCACATAGTATAATGCATACCCCATAGTCCTCCATATAACATAATGCATCCCATAGTTCTCTATACAGTGTAATTTACTTCCCATAGTTCTCCATATAGTATAATGCAAAACTCATATTTTCCCTATAGATTAATACACTCCTCTTAGTCTTCAATAAAGTATAGTCCTCAATACAGTATAATGCTGCCCCCATATAGTACATATAGTAAAATGCACACCATAGTCTTTGATAGAGTATAATGCAGCCACACCGTTGAATACAATGCAGGCCCCATAGAGTATAATGTAGCCACCCAATATAGTATAATACAACCACCCCATAGAGTTTAATACAGTCACATCCTAGACTATAATGCCGATTGCTTCATATGCAGCCACCCCATAGAGTATAATGCAGACACATCATAGAGTATAATGCATCCACCCCATAGAGTATAATGCAGCCACCCCATGGAGTATAATATTGCCCCCTCACAGAGATAAATGCAGCGTCTCATAGAGTATAATACAGCCCCCCTCATATAGTATAATGAAGCCCATATCATAGAGTATAATGCAATCCCCCTCAGAGTATAACACAGCCCCAAATAGTGTATAATGCAGCTACCTTATAAAGCATAATTCAGCCCTCCTCAGAGTAAAATGCTAAAATCCAGCCCCCCATAGTGTATAATACAGCCACCTCAGAGTATAATGTTGCACCATTCATAGAGTGTAATGCAGCCCATCTCACAGTATAATGCAGCCACTCCATAGAGTATAATGCAGTTACCTAATACAATATGATGCAAGTCCCCAGTGTAGAATGCACTCCCTTAGAGTATAATTCAGCCACCTCATACAGTATAATGCAGCCACCTCAGAGTATAATGCAGACCCCCATAGACTATAATGCAGCCACCCCATAGAGTAGAATGTAGCCCCCTCATAGGGTATAATACAGTCACTCCATAGAGTATAATGCAGCCCCCTCAAAGAGTATAATGCAGCCACCCAAACAGTATAATGCCGCCCCCAAAAGAGTATAATGTAGCCCCCTCTCAGAGAATAATGCAGCCCCCTCATACATAGAGTATAATGCAGCCACCCCATATAGTATAATGCAACCACCCCATAGAGAATAATACAGCCCCCTTAAAGAGTAAAATGCAGCCCCCACACAGAGTATAATACACTCAACCCATAGAGTATAATGCAACTCCTCATAGAGTATAATGCTGCCTCCCAATAGAGTATAATGCAGCCACCTCATAGAGTATAGTGCTGCTTCCATAGAGTATAATGAAGCCCCCATAGAGTATAATGCAGCCACATCATAGAGTATAATGCAGCCTCTCACAGTATAATGCAACCACCCCTCAGAGTATAATTTAGTCACCCATAGAGTATAATGTAGTCACCATGATGCAGGTACATAGAGTATAATGCACTTCCCATAGTACTCGATAGAATATAATGCAGCCCCCATGTAGTATAATGCAGCCACCTCATAGATTTTAATGCAGCCACCTCATAGAGTATAATACAGCCCCTCTCACAGTATAATGCAACTAACCCACAGAGTATAATTAGTCCCCCATAGAATATAATGGAGTCACCTAATTCAGTATGGTGCAGGTACATATAGTATATTGCACTTCCCATAGTACTCCATAGAGTATAATGCAGCCCCCATATAGTATAATGCAACCCCTCTTGAAGAGTATATTTTAGTCATCCTCATAGTATATTGAAGCCACCCCATAGAGTATAACCATAGGGTATAATGCAGACCCCCCATAGAGAATAATGCAGTCACCTCATATAGTATAATGCAGTCATCTCATATAGTATAATGCAGTCTCCCTCATAGAGTATAAGGCAGCTCCCTATAGAGTATAATGCATCCCTCTCAGAGTATAATTCAGCCACCCTATAGAGCATAATACATCCACCCCATAGAGTATACTGTAGCCCCCTCATAGAGTATAATGCAGCCCCCTCATAGAGTATACATTTCCAACTCACTAAAGGATTACAAAATCCCAGGTACTTTCAGTTACACCACAACTAATGTAGTGTACTTAATTATATGTACCAAATGTCTAACCGGGGGTCTGTATGTGAGGGAGACAGGACAAAAGCTTTCAACAAGGATGAATTCTCATCTCCACATGATAAAAGAAAACAGAAAAGGTCTACCTGTGTCCAAAACATTTTGTAGCATTGATAATGAAAGGTAAGTTCACATACCAGAGAGACTGGGAGTACAAACTTATGATGACCTTTGACACCTTCAGAGCAGGAATGAATATGTCACATGAATTTATGTCTTTTTACATCAGTTAAGGAATGTGTTCCTCAGACCTCATGGGGACCTCAAAGCCATGGACCAGACCTCAATGAGAGGAAAATAAAACTTTCACGTTCCTTATCTACGAACTACTCCAATATTACCTGTCACACCTGTTTCTCCCTCTCCCATATTGATAGTTCTGGTTCATGTCACTTGTCTTATTTATTGCATTATTCCTGTGTCCTGATGTGTATAAATATGTGATTCTTCAGATGTTGGGTTATGCTTTGCCTGATGAAAAGATTTGAGTATCGATGAAAGTTTGATTTTTTTTACTATCTTTTCATTTAGCGATTAAAAAGGATCAACCACTGAGGACTCTCAAATTTTAATATTTTTCCAAAATTTTGACAATACTGAAGTCTTCTAGGCTTGGAATGAACAAGTTGGTGACATATTGCAATTAGTGATGAGCGAATATACTCGGTACTCGAGATTTCTCGAGCATGCTCGGGGGTCCTCTGAGTATTTTTTAGTGCTCGGAGTTTTAGTTTTTAGCGCCACAGCTGAATGATTTACATCTGTTAGCCAGCATAAGTACATGTGGGGATTCCCTAGCAACCAGGCAACCCCCACATGTACTTATGCTAGCTAACAGATATAAATCATTCAGCTGCGGCACTATTATTATTATTATTATTTATTATTATAGCGCCATTTATTCCATGGCGCTTTACATGTGAGGAGGGCTATACATAATAAAACAAGTACAATAATCTTGAACAATACAAGTCACAACTGGTACAGGAGGAGAGAGGACCCTGCCCGCGAGGGCTCACAATCTACAAGGGATGGGTGAGGATACAGTAGGTGAGGAACAAGTTGGTGACGCTAAAAACTAAAACTCCGAGCACTAAAAAATACTCGGAGGACCCCCGAGTATGCTCGAGAGATCTCGAGTAACTAGTATATTCGCTCATCACTAATTCCAAAATGAATATCAATCTTTTTCCGTTCTTCAAGAATGACCTCTTTTAGAACCTGGATGCTGTATGCTCAACTCTCTCTTCAGAATTCTCCATAGGTGTTTGGTCGGGTTCAGATTAGGAGACATAACAGGGAGAACTGCACTTGAAGATCACAGTAAATTATCTGAATAAGAGCAATAAATTATGTATATAAAGGAAGCATCTAAATAAACAATATAATGAAGTAAAAATACACTTGCACTCTGAAGCATTATTATTATTTTATTATTATTTATTGTTATAGCGCCATTTATTCCATGGCGCTTTACATGTTACTGCTTCAATCCTCAAAGACAGCACTCTGGCAGCACAATTCAGTAAGAGATACGATGTGTCAACTTCTCTCTTACTGCATTGAATCTCCATAAAAAATTAATATTTCTCCGAGATCATTTATCTCATAGTATTTTTAAGGTACATGTCAAAACATTTGTTCTTAATATTCCCTCTCTCTTTTCCCTTCTAGCTGCTGCTCGGCTTTTACCTTGTACCCCGTCTCTGTGGCTCGCTGCCTCTGGCAATGTGCTGTCATCACACATCCTCTGAACACTGATTGCTATGGTTGGTGAGGCATAACAACACATTCGTCTGGATAAGAGAAATGGGAAGTATAACATTTGAGATCATTTGAAGAATGCCAAAAGTTGTTGGGTCTTTCTGTCATTTAAATATAGCTTCCTTTCCATAGAAGAATCACTGAATGAAAAAAAGTGAAAACTTCAAAAATTGTAATTATATGAAAGTTTCAAGACACTTAAACTGACGTATACAATGTAAAATAAATACATAACGAAAGCCATTTCCCAGTACGACCATTAGGTGGAAAATCAACATATAAAGAGTTTTTCTCCTGCTCTGAATTATTTTACAGTCTAGAATAATCTCGGCATAAAGGAAAGATCTAGAATAAGGTATTAGCATTTTTATTGCCGCATACCATCCCACTCGTTTGCTGTATTATACAGGTCATTTCTTGTTGTTGTAATGTAAGAGTCCCCAGGGTCTGGATATTACTCTGCGGGATCATCCTCACTGGGCTTACACTAGATCTATAATGCAGGCGAGGGCAAGTAAAATGAATACATCTTGTAGTATTTATTGCATAACGAGCAAGTTCGAGATATTGTATCAGTAAAAATGATAACTGTGTTATGATCCCCGGACAGAGAAATGACTGTACTGTGCAAAAATACTAACTTTAATATTTTGTTAGAACAAATAACAATAAATGTTAGTGTTTTGTAGACAGCACAGAAAAATGGCATCAGGATTATGAAACCTAACCATACTTAATAGAGGCCTGGAGCTATCAGAAAATAATATGACTGTATTTACCAGCAGCGGAAGATATACATGTCTGCTGAGATCTTCACTCAGCCAGCAATGTGCTAAAAGCTGTGAACTTGAGAAAAATATGTGACACATTACCTAGTGTATAGTAATTAAACTTGTCACCAGGGTTTTGCTATGTAATCTGAAAGCAGCATAAAGTTGAGGCAGAGATCTTGATTCCAACGATATGTCACTTACTGAGATGCATGCTGTCATTTTAATAAAATCACAGTTTTTCTCTGATGCCGATCTGGCACTTCTCTAATGATGAGCTATGTATAACCCCGCCTACACCACTGATTGGCAGCTTTCTGTAAACACTGTGAAGAAAGCGGCCAATCGGTGGTGGGGGTGAGGTTACTCTTACACAGAGTAGGAGGACTAAATGGCAGTGATAATATGCTTCTGATAAAACACTGATTTTATTGAAACTAGAATAAGCAGCTTAGTAAGTGACACATCCCTGGGATTAAAAAATCTGTCCGTACATCATGCTGCTCTCAGATTAAATAACCAAAACCTGGTGATAGGGTCCCCTTAAAGAATATGAAAACAAACACTGGTAGATATAATTTCTGAAAATGCTGTTTTTTAGCAAATGAATACATATTCTATTATTTGTTAATAATTTATCACTGTATATTGAACTTAAGGTCTAATGTACACTACCATATTGTAGCTCTGTTTAAGCTAATTATATGAAACTGTAATGCATCTGTAAGTTTTTGAATGTCCGTATGACTTTGAAATCAGGTCTCCAATACATTTTATATTACATATGCACAATTAATCACTAAATGGAGCCACTATATGTCGACATGCAGTGTGCCTACAACTCTCAAGTGCGTATCATCGTGGGCTTTTGTACAGGCTCTTTACAAAATGTCTTCAATGTGCACATGGCTTTACTATTAGAGTAATTTGATAGGCCTTCTAAAACCCCCACACATTTATAAAATGTTTCATTATAAGTGAGCAATTGTATTTTCACAGAACTTCACTAGCTCTACATTTTTCTTTCCACTTGCTACTAGTATCAAATTATACGAGGTGTTTGATTGCTACTATTCCAGTTTAACCCCTGAGTGACCGAGCCAATTTTGTACTTAATGACCAAGCCAATTTTTACAATTCTGACCACTGTCACTTTATGAGGTTATACTGTACTTCATGTTAGTGGTAAAATTTCTTTGATATGACTTGCGTCTATTTATGAAAAAAAAAGGAAATTTGGCAAAAAATTTGAAAATTTAGCAATTTTTAAAATTTACATTTTTGTCCCCGTAAATCAAAGAGTCGTGTCACACAAAATAGTTAATAACATTTCCCACATGTCAACTTTACATCAGCGCAATTTTGGAAAAATTGTTTTTTTTTTGTCAGGACAAAATAAGGGTTAAAGGTTGACCAGCAATTTCTCATTTTTCCAACAAAATTTACAAAATCATTTTTTTAGGGACCACCTCACATTTGAAGTGAGTTTGGGGGGTCAATATGACAGAAAATGCCCAAAAGTAACACCATTCTAAAAGTGCACCACTCAAGGTGCTCAAAGCCACACTCAAGAAGTTTATTACCCCTTCAGGTGCTTCACGAGAACTAAAGCAATGTGGAAGGAAAAAATTAACATTTTACTTTTTTTTAAAAAAAAAAAATGTTTTTTAGACCCAAACTTTTTTATTTTCACAATGGTAACAGGAGAAAATGGACCACAAAATTTGTTATGCAATATCTCCTGAGTACACCGATACCCCGTATGTGGGGGAAAGCCACTGTTTGGGCACATGGCAGGGCTCAGAAGTTAGGGAGCAACATTTGACTTTTTGAACGCAAAATTGGCTGAAATCAATGGTGGGCGCCATGTTGTATTTGGAGACCCCGATGTACCTAAACAGTGGAACCCCCTCCCTAACCCCAACACCACAACCCTAACCCCAACACAACCCTAGCCCCAACCCTAACACTAGCCCCATCCTTAACTCTAGCCCTAATCATAACCCCAGCCCAACCCTGGTCCAACCCTAACCCTAGCTCTAACCCTAGCACCAACCCTAACCATAGCTCAACCCTAACCCTCGCTTTAACCCCAACCCTAAACCTAGCCCAACCCTAACTCTAGCTCTGACCCCAACCATAATGGAAAAATGGAAAAAATACATTTTTTTATTTAATTATTTTTACCTAACTATGTGTGTGATAAAGGGGGTTTGGTTTACATTTTTTTTTTATTTTGATCACTGTGATAGGGTTCAGGGATGTCAGAGATGCCGGGAGGTCTCGGGGGACCCCATTTCTCTCTCCTCTGGTATGCTAGATCATATCAGAGGAGAGAGAAATAAATGAGAAATCTGACTTTTTTTGCGGTCGTCGTTATTCGGTGAATAATGGTGATCGCCACACTGAGGACAGTAAAAACCGACCTGGTAGCTGAGACCACGGATATTTTCAGACACTGGGGGTGCTATACCCTTATTTCGCAGCTCCGATAAAAAGCGGCGTTGAAGAGTAAGTACCCTTAACTGCCGCCATTAAAAGGTGTATTGCCGGTCGTTAAGGGGTTACAGGATGAAGATTGTTTTTCATTTTCCATGGGTAATTCATGCAAGGAATTGTAGGTTACTTCTATTTACTTGAATGGAGCTGATTTGCAACAGCAGCCACAGCCTATGGTGAAAAGTAGTGCTCTCAGATTAATATACCTTTTTTGAAGATC
Organism: Ranitomeya imitator; assembly: GCF_032444005.1. NCBI lineage: Eukaryota > Metazoa > Chordata > Amphibia > Anura > Dendrobatidae > Ranitomeya > Ranitomeya imitator. The sequence goes on along the minus strand of NC_091282.1, from coordinate 1,043,483,466 downwards.
TATAAAGTTTCAATGTTCATTAATGACATACAACTGCAAAGAAATACTGTAAGAAATAGTAAAGTAAAGGTGGCCATATTAGCGATTATTCTGTTGATTGAGGGCTGAGTAGACAGTTCAACACAAGACAGTTTTTTTCTTTTCCTTGTTTAAAGTGAGGCTAAAAACACAATCAGTCAAGTTATTATGATAGATCATATGGATGCCAAGTGATTTAACATTCGCTTAAAGGGGTTACTTGGGACTTTGATTATTTTTCCTATTAGATCTATGAACCGATCAGGCAGGTAATTCCTGTCTACCAGCCTATTCTGCCTGTCAACGATCTATTATGGTTCACGTGGTGACTCGCCTGCTTCATTTAACTTCATGTGAACAGAACAACTCCTTCTCTTCTGCTCTGCTCTTTAATGGGGCATCACTTTTGGCATGTGGATTAATAGCCAGCTTACTGCAGTTAAGCATCTGGGAGCTAGCAGTCAATCAGAAAGACATCAGCAGACCCGCCCCGTCAACAGAGCAGAAGAGAAAGACGCTGCTCTGTTGATGTAATGTTACAGGATGCAGAAGAATCACCAGCAGGAGCCATCTGTGACCACTCTGAGTGTATAAGCACTAACAAATGTCATCCAGCTACTATGGGGTCCCTGAGCAGGTGGGGGGCCTGGTGCTTGCCCTCTCCCAGCCCATTATCGCAAGTTCAACTGTCCGGAGCAGCAGAGGAATGAAGAGGAGAGGTACTTTATATTATATAGAGTCTCCCTATGGGGGGTGCATTATACTATATGGAGTCTGCCTATGTGTGGTGCATTATACTATGGAGTCTGCCTGTGGGGTTGCATTATACTATAGAACCTCCCTATGGAAAGTGCATTATACAATATAGAATCGGCCAATGGAGAGTGCATTTTTACATATAAAGTATACTTATGGGGATGCATTATGCAATATAGAGTTTGCCTATGAGTGGTGCATTATATTATATAGTCTGCCTATGGGGGTCCATTATACTATGGAGTCTGCCTGTGGGGGTGCATTATAGTGTAGAGTCTACAATATAGAGTTGATCAATGGAGAGTGGACTATACCATATAGAGTCTGCTTATGGGGAGTGCATAATACTATAGAGTCTGGATATGAGGGGTGCATTATATTATAGTCTGGTACAATATACTATAGAGTCTATCTATGAACAATGCATTATACTATAGAGTCTGCTTTTTGAGGGTGCATAATACTACAGAGTCTGCCTATGGGGGTACAGTATACCATATAGAGTACGCCTATGGGTAGAAATTATACAATATAAAGTCTACCTATGGGGGTACATTATACTAGAGAGTCTGCCTATGGGGGTCCTTTATTCTGTAGAGTCTGCATTATGGGGTGTTCATTATACAATATAGAGTCTGTCTATGAGGGCTGCATAATAGAATATAGAGTTTGCCTATGGGGGTGCATTATATAATATAAAATCTGCCTATGGGGGTGCATTATACAATATAGAGTCTGCATATTGGGGTGCATTATACAATATAGAGTGTGCCTATGAGGGGGTGCAGTATACTGTAGAGTCTCCCTATGGGGGGTACATTATACAATATAGAGTCGGCCTATGGCGGGTGCATTATACAATATAAAGTCTGCCTATTGGGGGTGCATTATACAATATACAGCCTGCCTATGGGAGGTGCATTATACAATAGAGAGTCTGCATATGAGGGGGTGTATTATACAATATATAGTCTGCCTATGAGGGTGCATTATACAATATATAGTCTGCCTATGGGGGGTGCATTATACAATATAGTGTCTGCCTATGGGGTGCATTATACAATATATAGTCTGCCTATGGGAGGTGCATTATACTTTATAGAGTCTGCCTATGTGGGGTGCATTATAAAATATAGAGTCAACCTACCTATGGGGAGCACATTATACTATAAAAAGTATGCCTATGGTGAAAGCATTATACACTGAAGAGTCTGCCTATGGGGTGCATCATATAATATAGAGTCTACCTATGGGGTGAAGGTACTATAGTCTGCCTATGGGGGTGCATTATACCATATAGAGTCTGCCTATGGGGGTGCGTTATACAATATAGAGTCTGCCTATGGGGAGCACATTATACTATAAAAAGTATGCATATGGGGAAAGCATTGCACTATATAGAGTCTGCCTATGGGGGTGCATTATACCATATAGAGTCTGCCTATGGGGGTGCATTATACAATATAGAGTCTGCCTATGGGGGTGCATTATTGTTATGATCTGGTGGCCTTGGAGCAGCATGAGACGTACTCTGGAGAAGGTGGTCCCTGTACTGACCGCAAACCCTGAACCTAGCAGCGCAACTAGAAGTAGCCGTGGGGGGTACCTAACACTCCCTAGACCCCTCGGCACAGCCTAAGATCTAACTACCCCTAAAGACAGAAACAGGAAACCTATCTTGCCTCAGAGAAAATCTCCAAAGGATAGATAGCCCCCCACAAATATTGACTGTGAGAGGAGAGGGAAATAACATACACAGATATGAAATCAGATTTTAGCATAGGAGGCCATACTAGCTAAAAAGAAAGAATAGAACAGAGTACTATGCGGTCAGTATAAAAACACTAGAAAATATCCACCGCAGGAAATACGGATCACCACATCTGACTAAAGACATGGGGGGTATATCTGCATCTCCAGAGAAATAGCTAGGCTGCAAAAAATCCTTCACAGACCAAGCTGGAAAAGACAAAAATATGAAAATGCACAGAACTATAAGGTCCACTGCAGGTGGACAGCAAAAACAAAGCCAGGACTTATCTTTGTAGAAAAACACAGCAAACTGGAGAGACCAGCAGAGAAGTGAATCCTTCAAGAACAATGGACAACTGGCACTGACTAAAGGATCCAGCAAAGCTATATACCCCAGTCAGTCTTGCAATTAGTAGACACACCTGTCCACTCCTGCAGTCCAGGCACAACTGCATTACCCTCTACAACCACCGGAATTCACAACACATTATTCAATGTAGAATCTGGCTATGAGGAAAGCATTGTACAATATAGAGGCTGCCTATGGGGGTGCATTATACAATATAGATTATGCCTATGGGTGTGCACTATGCAATATAGAGTCTCCATATGGGGGTGCATTATACCATATAGAGTCTGCCTATGGGGGGTGCATTATACTATATTGAGTCTGCATATGGGGGCTGCATTATGCAATATAGAGTCTGCCTCTAGGGGGGTGCATTATACAATATAGAGTCAGCCTTTGAGGGTGCATTATACAATATAGATTCTGCCTATGGGGATCACATTAAAGAGTATGACTATAGGGAATGCATGATACAATATTGAGTCTGCCTATGGGGGTGCATTATAACATATAGAGTCTGCCTGTGGGGAGTGCATTATACTACATTCCCTTGTGAAAGTATTCGGCCCCCTGCAACTTTTCAACTGTTTCACACATATCATGCATTAAACATTAAAATACCAAATATAAATTTTTGGTGAAGAATCAACAACAAGTGGAACACAATTGTGAAGTTGAACGAAATTTATTGGTTATTTTACATTTTTGTGGAAATTCAAAAACTGAAAAATGGGGCGTGCAATATTATTCGTCCCCTTTAACGTAATACTTTGTTGCACCACTTTTTGCTGCAATTAGAGCTGCAAGTCGCTTGGTGTATGTCTCTATCAGTTTTGTACATCGAGAGACTGAAATTCTTGCCCATTCTTCCTTGGCAAACAGCTCAAGCTCAGTGATATTTGATGGAGATTGTTTGTGTACAGCAGTTTTCAGCTCTTTCCACAAATTCTTGATTGGATTGAGGTCTGGACTTTGACTTGGCCATTCTAACACCTGGATACGTTTATTTGTGAACTATTCTATTGAAGATTTTGCTTTATGTTTGGGCTCATTGTCTTGTTGGAAGACAAATCTCCGTCCTAGTCTCAGGTCTTTTGCAGATTCCAACAGGTTTTCTTCAAGAATGGTCCTGTATTTGGCTCCATCCATCTTCCCATCAATTTTAACTATCTTACCTGTCCCTGCTGAAGAAAAGCAGGCCCAAACCATGATGCTGCCACCACCATGTTTGACAGTGGAGATGGTGTGTTCAGAGTGATGAGCTGTGTTGCCTTTACGCCAAACATATTGTTTGGCATTGTCGCCAAAAAATTTTGGTTTCATCTGACCAGAGCACCTTCTTCCACATGTTTGGTGTGTCTTCCAGGTGGCTTGTTGCAAACTTTAACCCCTTAACGACCGTTGATACGCCTTTTAACGGCGGCAGTTAAGGGTACTTAATTAATGGCGCTGTGGAAAAAGTGAATATCGCCCCCCAGAGTCAGATTTTCTCTGGGGTCTCGGTTGCCGGGGGCAGCCGAGACCCCAGAGAACATGATTCGGGGTTTTTTTTATCGACCCCCGAGTTGCGATCGCCGGTAATTAACCGTTTACTGGCGATCGCAAAAAAACCCCAAAAACTCGATTTCCGTTTTAATTTCTCTGTCCTCCGATGTGATCGCACATCAGAGGACAGAGAAATGGGGGTCCCCGATAGCCCCCGATACTCACCTGTCTCCCCCGGTGCTCCTCGTGGCTCCCGATGGGCACCGCCATCTTTTTCCGGCAAAAAAATGGCGGGCGCATGTGCAGTGCGCCCGCCGGCCGGCACTGGGAGGATCTTTGGGGTCTTGGCTGCCAGGGGTAGCCGAGACCCAAAGAACATGATCGGGGTCCGTTTTTAACGACCCCTGTTTTGCGATCGCCGGTAATTAACTGTTTACCGGCGGTCGCAAAAAAAAAGCGATCTGTCATTCTCTGTCCTCTGATGTGATCGCACATCAGAGGACAGAAAAATAGAGGGATTCGGGGAACCTATTATACTTATCAATGTCCCTGGGTCCTCCTGCATCCTCTCCTGCCCGCCGGCTTCTTCATCGGGAAAGAAAATGGCGGGCGCATGCGCAGTGCGCCCGCCATCTGCCACCATCTGCTGGCCGGCAGGAGAGAGGAGTTGGGACTAAAATTAGGGTTAGGGTTGGGGCTAAATTTAGGGTTAGCGTTAGGGTTGGGGCTAAATTTAGGGATAGGGCTAGGGTTAGGGTTAGAGCTATGGTTAGGCTTCTTTCACACTTGGTCCGTACGGGGCCGTCGCAATACGTCGGCCCGACGTACCGACGCACGTTGTGAAAATTGTGCACAACGTGGGCCGCGGATGCAGTTTTTCAACGCATCCGCTGCCCAGTCTAGGTCCTGGGGAAGAGGGGGCAGAGTTACGGACACGCATGCGCGGAAATGGCAGTCGCGACATACAAAAAAAAGGTTACATTGAACTTTTTTGTGACGACGGTCCGCCAAAACACAACGGATCCAGTGCATGACGGAAGCGACGTGTGGCCATCCGTCGGCAATACAAGTCAATGGGCAAAAAAGGCATCCTGCGGGCACATTTGCAGGATCCGTTTTTTGTCCAAAACAACAGATTGCAACGGATGCCACACGACGCAAGTGTGAAAGTAGCCTTAGGGCTAGGGTTAGGGTTGGGGCTAAAGTTAGGGCTAGGGTTAGGGTTAAATTTAGGGTTAGGGTTGGGGCTAAATTTAGGGTTAGGGTTAGGGCTAAAGTTAGGGTTAGGACTAGGGTTGGGGCTAAAATTAGGGTTAGGGTTAGGGTTGGGGCTAAAGTTAGGGTTAGGACTAGGGTTAGGGTTGGGGCTAAAGTTAAGGTTAGGGCTAGGGTTAGGGTTGGGGCTAAAGTTAGGGCTAGGGTTGGAGCTAAAGTTAGGGCTAGGGTTGCGGCTAAAGTTAGGGTTAGAGTTGGGATTAGGGTTAGGGTTTTGATTAGGGTTGGTATTAGGGTTAGGGTTGGCATTAGGGTTACGTTTGGGATTAGGGTTAGGTTTGGGATTAGGGTTAACCCTGCTGTTCTGTTCGGTCTGGGGAGACCTATTTTGAACTTTGGTATTTTTTGGGGTGTTCAAGATGCGGTTCTGAAACTTGTGGTTGATTGACTTAAATGAGGATGGGTCGGTCGGCCACGGGTTTCAGAGCCGCATCTTGAATATTTTAAAGAATATTGAAGTTCAAAGTCGGTCATTTTTGACCAACAGAACAGCAGGGTTAAGGTTAGGGTTGGGATTAGGGTTAGGGGTGTATTGGGATTAGGGTTATGTTTGAGGTTAGGGTTGAGATTAGGATTAGGGGTGTGTTGGATTTAGGGTTTTGATTAGGGTTATGGTTAGGGTTGAGATTAGGGTTGTTTTGGGGTTAGGGTTGTGATTATAGTTAGGGTTGTGATTAGGATTATGGATCAGGTTGGGAGTAGGGTTAGGGGTGTGTTGGGGTTAGGGTTGTGGTTATAATTGGGGGTTTCTACTGTTTAGGTACATCAGGGGCTCTGCAAACGCAACATAACGCCCGCAGACCATTCTATCAAAGTCTGCATTCCAAAACAAGGCTCCTTCCCTTCCGAGCTCTGCCGTGCGCCCAAACAGTAGTTTACCCCCACATATGGGGTGCCAGCATACTCAGGACAAATTGGAAAAACAACTTTTGGGGTCCAATTTCTCTTGTTACTCTTGTGAAAATAAAAACTTGGGGGCAAAAATCTTTTTTGTGAAAAATAAACATTTTTTTTTATTTTCACGACTCTGCATTATAAACTTCTGTGAAGCACTTGGGCATTCAAAGTTCTCAACACATATCTAGATAAGTTCCATGGGGGGTCTAGTTTCCAAAATGGTGTCACTTGTGGGGGGTTTCCACTGTTTAGGCACATCAGGGGCTCTCCAATCGCGACATGGCGTCCGGTCTCAATTCCAGCCAAATGTACATTGAAAAAGTAAAACGGCGCTCCTTCACTTCCAAGCTCTGCAGTGTGCCCAAACAGTGGTTTACCCCCACATATGGGGTATCGGCGTGTTCAGAAGAAATTGCATAACAAAATTAATGGATAAATTTCTGTTTTTACACATGTGAAAATAAAAAAAATGGTTCTGAATTAAAATGTTTGCAAAAAAAAGTTAAATGTTCATTTTTCCTTCCACATTGTTTCAGTTCCTGTGAAGCACGTAAAGGGTTAATAAACTTCTTGAATTGGGTCACACTTGGTTATTTTCTATCATATAGACCCCTAAAAAAATGATTTAAAATGTGATGTGGTCCCTAAAAAAAAAATGGTGTTGTAAAAATGAGAAATTGCTGGTCAACTTTTAACCCTTATAACTCCCTAACAAAAAAAAAATTTGTTTCCACAATTGTGCTGATGTAAAGTAGACATGTGGGAAATGTTATTTATTAACTATTTTTCATGACATATCTCTCTGATTTTAGGGCATAAAAATACAAAGTTTGAAAATTGCAAAATTTTTAAAATTTTCGCCATATTTCCGTTTCGCAAGTAATATCGAAGAAATGTTACAACTAACATGAAGTACAATATGTCTAGAAAAAACAATCTCAGAATCAGCGGGATCCGTTAAAGCGTTCCAGAGTTATAACCTCATAAAATGACAGTGGTCAGAATTGTAAAAATTGGCTCGGTCATTAAGTACCAAATTGGCTCTGTCACTAAGGGGTTAATCAACACTTTTTATGGATATGTTTGAGAAATGGCTTTCTTCTTGCAACTCTTCCATAAAATCCAGATTTGTGCAGTGTACGACTGATTGTTGTCCTATGGACAGACTATCCCACCTCAGCTGTAGATCTCTGCCGTTCATCCAGAGTGATCATGGGCCTCCTGGCTGCATCTATAATCAGTCTTCTCCTTGTTTGAGATGAAAGTTTAGAGGGACGGCCGGGTCTTGGTAGATTTGCAGTGGTATGATGCTCCTTCCATTTCAATATAATCACTTGCACAGTGCTCCTTGGGATGTTTAAAGTTTTGGGAATCATTTTGTATCCAAATTCAGCTTTAAACTTCTCCAAACAGTATCATGGACCTGCCTGTTGTGTTCCTTGGTCTTCATGATGCCTCTGTGCTTCAAACAGAACCCTGAGACTATCACAGAGCAGGTGCATTTATATGGAGACTTGATTACACACAGGTGGATTATATTTATCATCATTAGGCATTTAGGACAACATTCATTCATTTTGTCTGTGGTTTGGGCAACATAAGTCAAGTGACAGGTTCCCATCAAAGACCAAATTATACACTGTCCAATTTTTATTATTACATAATTCCAAATCAGGTACTTGTCTACTCTGTGTATAGTTTTTACAGCTTGACACCCAACATTGTTCACCTAACATATTCCTTTTTTTTACCACTTCGACTTTATTCAGACGTGATGTTTGTGTACTTTTAGTTTTTTTCTCAGTTATAACACACTGACACTTTATATTTTATATGACTATTATGTCAGGTTTGTTTGCTGACTTATGATCCCCTTAAAAAAAAATCTAGTGAAAAAAATGGACTGTGTGTTATCTGTTTTCACAAACAGGTTATAGGGGAAGTTTGGGAAAGCTCTATCAGTTTTTTGTATATTAGAAAAATAGACATATAGATGGTAAAAAATGGGCACATAGATCAAAAATGCACAGTGATAAAAACGGGATTTGGATGTTTCGCCCCAAGCAGTTCACCCCCGCACATTTCGTCCCTAGCATTTGGCCCCCAGGATGATACTTACCTGTCGCAGCTCCTTGGGTTACGGAGTGCAGTCTAGCGGGTCCCCGTGACGTCAGATGGAAACAGTTGATTTAACATGTCACAAAAGTGCAGCACTCTGTACAGTACTTTTGTGACATGTGGATTGATGACGGACGGGAATTGATGAACCACAAGGACAAACAGGGGTGAACTGCTGCGGGCGAAATGTAACCGGGGGTGAACTGCTGGGGGTGAAACATCCTATAACTGAGAAAAACACCCTGTGTTTTTTTTACAAAAGTAAAAAAAAATTACAGGTGTGCGAATAAGGCTTTAGATCTTCACTTCTGCTCAGACATCTCTGGATTATACTTACTTTATTTTTTCTGAAGATTCTTATTCTCACCAGAATATCAAAATATTAACATTGAGAATCTTCAGTGGTTGATACCTTTTAATGGCTAACTGAAAAGATTTTCAGTTAGCCATTAAAAGGTATCAACCACTGAGGGCTCTCAAATCTTAATATTTTCCTATCTAACATGGTGCAAATATTTATATCTTTCCTGTACCAGAATATCATATTTTGTGCCAGAAGTCAATTCTGTTAAGTCACTGTTTTAGCATTACAAAGTGACAAGACCCAATAAGTAAAAGAAATACAGTAAATGTCAATTCATTGTCGTTTTGTGCCAGAAATCTGATGCAAAACAGTTTGAAATGTTCCAAAATTTGTACAATTTGTAGTTACGCAAAAATCTTGCAAATCTTTGACTTTGTTGCTCCACCTCTATCTGCCTATTGAAAAGTAGACAGAGAATACAGAAGGAGCATGATGGAGCTGGACCATACAAATGCATCTTACATTATGATATAAAAATGTTGTAAAGTAAGACTGAAACTTACTCATCCATAGCTGGAGTACATATCTGAGGCTAAGCACTCGGCTGCTGAAATATGCAATAAATTCATTTAGATGTTTCTTTATTGAATTTGATGCATCTTAATCTAGAGCACTATTTTAGACAGGTATCTAAAAAAATCATGAAATGTCCCCTTAGACTTCATCCTATCTGAAAATTAAGGGAAAGGGAACCTGACAGCACGTTGTACCAGTGACCTCATGTCGATCAAAGATCGACATGCTACGTAAATGAAAAACCCTAATGATTCTTCCATTGATAAGCTTTATTGCTGACCATATTGATTGACTTTGAAGATTATGTGCAAGACAGATGTCAGCTTGACCTAATTGATTAACCATTAATAATAATAATCTTTATTTTTATATAGCGCTAACATATTCCGCAGCGTTTTTCAGTTTGCACACATTATCATCACTGTCCTCGATAGGGCTCACAATCTAGATTCCCTATCAGTATGTCTTTGGAATGTGGGAGGAAACTGGAGAACCCGGAGGAAACCCACGCAAACACACAAATTCTTTGCAGATGTTGTCCTGGGTGGGATTAGAACCCAGGACCCCAGCGCTGCAAGGCTGCTGTGCTACCCACTGCGCCACCGTGCTCCACCTCTATCTGCCTATTGAAAAGTAGACAGAGAATACAGAAGGAGCATGATGGAGCTGGACCATACAAATGCATCTTACATTATGATATAAAAATGTTGTAAAGTAAGACTGAAACTTACTCATCCATAGCTGGAGTACATATCTGAGGCTAAGCACTCGGCTGCTGAAATATGCAATAAATTCATTTAGATGTTTCTTTATTGAATTTGATGCATCTTAATCTAGAGCACTATTTTAGACAGGTATCTAAAAAAATCATGAAATGTCCCCTTAGACTTCATCCTATCTGAAAATTAAGGGAAAGGGAACCTGACAGCACGTTTTTACCTGGAAGCAGTGGTATGGCTGTATACAGTTAGGGCCAGAAATATTTGAACAGTGACACAATTTTCGCGAGTTGGGCTCTGCATGCCACCACATTGGATTTGAAATGAAACCTCTACAACAGAATTCAAGTGCAGATTGTAACGTTTAATTTGAAGGGTTGAACAAAAATATCTGATAGAAAATGTAGGAATTGTACACATTTCTTTACAAACACTCCACATTTTAGGAGGTCAAAAGTAATTGGACAAATAAACATAACCCAAACAAAATATTTTTATTTTCAACATTTAGTTGGCAAAATGTAGGCACTGTTATTTAGGGCACTTGCACATGGCAATACTTTATTCTAGAGGGTTGCTTTACAATTAAGAGGGCACACAGTACCACACAGTAGGTGCAGTAGTAGGAACATATACCGCAGCAGCGGCTCAGCAGTGGGGTATCAGCAGAATGAGGGGTTTGTGCAAGTTGGGAATAGCGTTAAGAATATGTATCCTGAAGATATCCAAAACAGACACTTGCAAACAAAATGTACGCTTTGCTGAAAATGTATCTAAGAATCACAAATACTAAATAATGTTGGAATGGCCTCTAATCTGCCCATAACACGTTGTACCAGTGACCTCATGTCGATCAAAGATCGACATGCTACGTAAATGAAAAACCCTAATGATTCTTCCATTGATAAGCTTTATTGCTGACCATATTGATTGACTTTGAAGATTATGTGCAAGACAGATGTCAGCTTGACCTAATTGATTAACCATTAATAATAATAATCTTTATTTTTATATAGCGCTAACATATTCCGCAGCGTTTTTCAGTTTGCACACATTATCATCACTGTCCTCGATAGGGCTCACAATCTAGATTCCCTATCAGTATGTCTTTGGAATGTGGGAGGAAACTGGAGAACCCGGAGGAAACCCACGCAAACACACAAATTCTTTGCAGATGTTGTCCTGGGTGGGATTAGAACCCAGGACCCCAGCGCTGCAAGGCTGCTGTGCTACCCACTGCGCCACCGTGCTGCCAAATCAACACAATCTATGGTATAATGGGGCGTAATTAGACTAATATCGATAATGATATGTGGGCGACAGACGTCAGCAATGACTAGCAATAATTATGAGATAAGGAAGTGAGGTAATGTGTGGCAAAGCCCTTTAATTTTTCCTACAAAATGTTGTACACTTCAACCAATAAAGCAGAATTCATTTGAGACACGACTCACTGTCTATGTTTTGTGATTTCTCTGGCCGTAAACCTCCTGTCATGCTGCAGCAGTGCAGGTAAATGCAAACTGTGCTAGATGGCAGCAGAGTGGAGAGAGGGCTGAAATCCTGCTCAAGTAGACCAGCAGAACTGCAGCAAGGCTACAACCAGGTGGCAGCAGAATAGTCAAACAATCTGGGTCGATACCAGAGAGTAGCATAGTACCAAGGGGAATTCCAAACACACAGTCAGAGGAGTGCCAAAAGGTCAGTACCAGTCCGTAGCAGAAGTACCAGAAGGAAGAGACAGAATCAGGTCAGAGCCAAAGCACAGTCGAGTACCAGGAATCCAAACACACAGGGACACACAGAGTTGGGGCAGGAAGAGAGGAATGAACAGACGTGGGCAAAGACAGCTAAACGCAGCAGGAGATATCAGGGACTCACCAGTGCAAACTACACACGCCGTAGGCAGGAAATATAACTGACACTGCCTACAGGATGCAGCACAGAGAAATAGTAGACCCGACACCGGAAAGAGTGAAGATCAATAGAAAAAGCGATCATAGAGGAGCGCTCAGGAAGCAACCTGGGGAGTAATTAAGATGCCGGGTCCCACCGCAGCTCCAGCCGAAAACCTCCAAGGGAGGATGGAAGCAGTGGTTTGCGGAGAAAATGGTCACAGAAGCACTGGAAAGAGACTCAGACACTGGGATGGCGTTTCTACGGAGGCTCCGTCTTCAAGTTCCACCTGATGAAGTCGGAACTTCTGTTCAAACGCATTGTGGCTAAACCCCATCCCAGTGTCTGAGTCTCATTCCAGAACTCCTGTGATCATTTTCTCCGCAAACCACGACACCGGAAACTGGCAGAGAAAGTTAACCCCTGACATGACCAGACCGGGAAAGGAGAGACAAGACCCAAAACCCGGTCTGGATCATGACACCTCCAATATACAATTTGGCGGCAGATAACTAAGACAAGAACACACGCATATCGTGTGTCCTAACAATAGTTCCATTGGGGACAGTGTTGAAAATATGAGACATGAAATGTGTCTTTGTTGTAATCTCTGCAGCCGTGTCCTGGCTGGAAAAAGCTGTCATGTTGGCCTGGGTCAGATGGAAAAGACAGGAAAAGTGAACGATTCGATCAGAAAGAACGTCAGCTGTAAGTCACATCTATAACTGTGCTGTAATCACTTATATGTTCCATAGGACTGGTTTCTACCACTGACAATATGGTGGTAATATTCATGTATGCCATTGTTTAGAGATTATTTTTAGCAACAGAATGGTCATCTGCTGAGGTCCTCCGACATCCACTATTTCTGTGCGTCACCCAGTTGCAATCAAAGATACCTGGTTAGGGGCCTACTCAGAAGTCCCCCCCCCACCAAAACCCTAGTTACACCTCTGAGTGAAACACTAACCATTGGACAATATTCAAGAAAACTTATTGGATGTGTAATTTTTGTAATCCAGACAGAAACAGAAAGTGTTACAAATGGTACTAAAATTGCTTTACTTCACAGTTCATTTTGAGAAGTGCATTATCAAAAAACATACATTGACACGCTGCTCAAATAACCTGTCACACTTATGGATTGTGGACGCACTGAGCCATGGACCTAGGAGAGCCTGGAGGAGTGTGACAAAGCAACCAACTGAATTTTAAAAAGAGCCCCTGATGATGGGGTTAGATTTGAGCCCATGTGGATGCCAAGTATTACTCCAGGACAAATCTCGGTACCGTGCCAACTGACCCCAAGGGTCAGGACCGCATCAATGGACTAGGAGTCCAAGGCAGGACCAGATACAGATGGTAAAAATGTAGCTGCTGATTCAGTTGGGACAAATACAGGAACTGGCACTGACAGGATCAGGTACTGGCAAAATGGTTTCAGGATCATATACCATCAGAGCAGTTTCTGGTTCAGGTACCAGGATCACGAACCGCTGGAGTGGTTTCTGACTCAGGTACCATCAGGTACCATCGGAGCGGTTTCAGGCTCAGGTACTACTGAAGCGGTTTTGGGTTCAGGTAATGCTGGAGCAGTTTCAGGTTCAGGTATCATCTAAGACAAGTCAGAAATAGGAAAGCAGAACTAGTACTCATACAGGTTTAACTGGACCGATACAAAGACCTGATCACTGGCTAGCAGCTTGAAGACTGACAAACTACATTTGGTGCTCAGGCACCTACCTACAAGTGGAGGTGTTTTAAATACTAAGTATCTCCCAGCTATTGCATCACCATCTCCTGTCTCTCTGATACCTACCTGCTCTGGTTTCAAATAAGAATCAGTAGCTGGGAATGACTGAGTTTGTTATTTTTTACATATCTCATCCCCTGGGCAAAGTTTTTGCCTGGACAAGCCCACTAAGTTCTTTTGTTTATATCATCTGCTGTCAATGGAATGATTGCTTACTTTTTTCTTCCATCTTCATATATTTTACAAAGGTCTCCAGATAATGTGAAGATCGTGCACTTGGACTTGTGGCATAAGAGTTGACTTTCATGGATTTTCATGGGCATTGAGCTTGGCTGACAGCTAATTAGTGATGAGGTATGAGAGAAGCCAGAGGTCCTCTGCGGGTTTGCTATTACATAAGAATGCCCTTCATTGTTTTACAAGTCCTTTTGCTACAATTCAGCATATTAGCTAATAAATTGATACTTTCTCAAGTGCAATTGCAGGAAACCATGGAAAAGATTAAAAAGCTTCTATTCTGTACATATGACAATTCATCATGGCTTCAAGATGACACAACTTATCACATCATACGGTGATGAAGTCTATAGTGCAAGGTCAGAAGTAAAAAAGAACTCTATGTATTCATGAGCCATAGAATGTATCATGTTATCAGACATAGAAATGCCAGTAACCACTGTCCCTGTCCAGAGTACATAAGGAAGTAGAGGTCCTTAACCATAAACATCTCAAAGCTTTGCAGCATGTTATTGAAGGGGGGCACATGGTCAGTTGCTGTGGGCCAGAACTGAGTTCTCTTTGCCCTGAAATCCCTCTTCTAAATAGGAATCAGAGATGTGCTCTGTGGTGCTGTCACGGGTTTACCATAACAGAGAAGAGCCAGAAGACCGCAGCGTCTGATTTCTCCTACTCCTGCACTTGTTAAAAGCACTTTAACTTTGTATTAAACCTTGTACAGTTCTTTTGGCAGTGCAGGGGTTAATATGCTTATTTGAGAGCTCCTGGAGAGCTTAAGCTCTCAACTGTGCACTGTTAGCCACTCTCATCTTCTATGTGGTCTGGGTCCTGGCTAGCACTCATTGTCAGAGTTAGCTTTTGCTGCATGGCTGGAGATTGTTGTTGGTGGTTATTAGAGTAGGCTATTGGTGGGTTTTACTGTGACTGTTGCTAGGTTTTGAGTGTGTGATAATTCTCTTCTTCTCCTACTTTGGATTAACTCCATACTCTTGTTCCCAGTGCAAATCTCTGTTATTTGTGTGTGCATATTTGTACATTTGATATTTTTAGTTACCCCAGTTTGTAGTACCTTGCTAGTCTGGTTGGTGTATTATGGTACACTACTAATCCCCTGGGTGGGGTAGGGTACAGACTTAGGGCAGATTCAGTAGTTAAAGCAAGGTATGTGGCCCTGAAATAATCCAGGGAACAGGGTGAGCTAGGGTGCCCCTAGCCTTAAGGACAGCAAAGGAGCCGCTAGTCCTGGGACACCCTACAACAGAGTCATGACAGGTGCTTTCTTTACTTTTTGTTCAGGTGTCCTTGTTTCCTTTCCATCCATGGAACCAATTACATCTACAGACATGACAGGAGACCTTAGGTTTGGTTCAACAGGATCAGATTTAATGTGCAATTTGGATACATGCGGTTGCAGAACACAGAGTTAGACAGAATCCAATCTGGATGATGTTCCGTTTGTCCAGTGTACTATCAGTCCTTGACTATGCCTGACCTGCCCTACCTCAACAGCTCCTGTTGGTTCCAGGGACCTTCTATGTGGAATAACAGCTTCCCTGAGGCCCACTATTCTTCCCTTTCGATGAGACTCGTCCAACATAATCCTTATAGGGTAAACAGAAACGTGGCACTCAATACTTAAACTTGGCCTTAGAACCAAGATTGCCCCGGTGTCCTCACGAAGCTTAAGTTGTGTATTCATACTGTTTGGAGACTTGCACTGACAGGACCTTTTCGCTTCTGCTGCATCCGCTTTCTTTAAACCTTTAAAATGCTGTCAATAATCTAGCACTTCCTTTGAATGCCACTCACACACTTGATTCTGAACTTGACTCTCTCCTAAACTCCACACTGAGTAAAGCAGGAAGTTCTTCCTTTAATAACTGATCTAACCCCTCCTAACTAGTGGGCTAATCCCAATCTGTTAACTGTATACTACCCTGTGTGATGCAAACTATATCCCTATCCTTTGTAATAGTTTCCCTAGTGGACAGACCTCCCCCATCCCTGGAAACGGCCTTGACCCAGAACCTCCAGGTGAACCGAGACACAAACCGGCCATAAGAATAAAATGTAAAACTCTTTATCAAACATGTAAGCATAAAACATTCACGTAACAACACTATTCATATTATCTCCTTCTCGCCACGACATCTTTGTCTACTCCACTACGTTATATTTTAGTATAGAATTAGCGACTCACTAGAACTCTTTTTAAAGGGAAGCTGTCACTCAGTTGATGCTGCCAAAACCACAGGCACATGAGTCAGAGCTTAGCTGCACAATTTAAGCCAGGTATGTTTTTTTCTGAAATGTTCTGGAGTTTCAGTGGAAACATAGTTTGAAGAATCGGGGAACATAGGCAGAGACGGGACTATTTCGGCACCACCTCTGACCTGCTTGTCCATGCTCCAATCTAGTTGATAGAGAAGTCTTTCCTAGGTGTATTAAGAGAACCTGGCCAGGAGCTCATCATATCTACAGTATTCTTATAGTTCTCGACAGTGTTTTCAAATTAGGTTTACTCTAAAAGGCTGGTGCCTTTCAGAGAAAAACATAGCTGGTAGGATGGTAGGAATTGTACAGCCATGCTCTGATTCATTTTGTCTGTGGTTTGGGCAACATAAGTCAAGTGACAGGTTCCCATCAAAGACCAAATTATACACTGTCCAATTTTTATTATTACATAATTCCAAATCAGGTACTTGTCTACTCTGTGTATAGTTTTTACAGCTTGACACCCAACATTGTTCACCTAACATATTCCTTTTTTTTACCACTTCGACTTTATTCAGACGTGATGTTTGTGTACTTTTAGTTTTTTTCTCAGTTATAACACACTGACACTTTATATTTTATATGACTATTATGTCAGGTTTGTTTGCTGACTTATGATCCCCTTAAAAAAAAATCTAGTGAAAAAAATGGACTGTGTGTTATCTGTTTTCACAAACAGGTTATAGGGGAAGTTTGGGAAAGCTCTATCAGTTTTTTGTATATTAGAAAAATAGACATATAGATGGTAAAAAATGGGCACATAGATCAAAAATGCACAGTGATAAAAACGGGATTTGGATGTTTCGCCCCAAGCAGTTCACCCCCGCACATTTCGTCCCTAGCATTTGGCCCTCAGGATGATACTTACCTGTCGCAGCTCCTTGGGTTACGGAGTGCAGTCTAGCGGGTCCCCGTGACGTCAGATGGAAACAGTTGATTTAACATGTCACAAAAGTGCAGCACTCTGTACAGTACTTTTGTGACATGTGGATTGATGACGGACGGGAATTGATGAACCACAAGGACAAACAGGGGTGAACTGCTGCGGGCGAAATGTAACCGGGGGTGAACTGCTGGGGGTGAAACATCCTATAACTGAGAAAAACACCCTGTGTTTTTTTTACAAAAGTAAAAAAAAATTACAGGTGTGCGAATAAGGCTTTAGATCTTCACTTCTGCTCAGACATCTCTGGATTATACTTACTTTATTTTTTCTGAAGATTCTTATTCTCACCAGAATATCAAAATATTAACATTGAGAATCTTCAGTGGTTGATACCTTTTAATGGCTAACTGAAAAGATTTTCAGTTAGCCATTAAAAGGTATCAACCACTGAGGGCTCTCAAATCTTAATATTTTCCTATCTAACATGGTGCAAATATTTATATCTTTCCTGTACCAGAATATCATATTTTGTGCCAGAAGTCAATTCTGTTAAGTCACTGTTTTAGCATTACAAAGTGACAAGACCCAATAAGTAAAAGAAATACAGTAAATGTCAATTCATTGTCGTTTTGTGCCAGAAATCTGATGCAAAACAGTTTGAAATGTTCCAAAATTTGTACAATTTGTAGTTACGCAAAAATCTTGCAAATCTTTGACTTTGTTGCTCCACCTCTATCTGCCTATTGAAAAGTAGACAGAGAATACAGAAGGAGCATGATGGAGCTGGACCATACAAATGCATCTTACATTATGATATAAAAATGTTGTAAAGTAAGACTGAAACTTACTCATCCATAGCTGGAGTACATATCTGAGGCTAAGCACTCGGCTGCTGAAATATGCAATAAATTCATTTAGATGTTTCTTTATTGAATTTGATGCATCTTAATCTAGAGCACTATTTTAGACAGGTATCTAAAAAAATCATGAAATGTCCCCTTAGACTTCATCCTATCTGAAAATTAAGGGAAAGGGAACCTGACAGCACATTTTTACCTGGAAGCAGTGGTATGGCTGTATACAGTTAGGGCCAGAAATATTTGAACAGTGACACAATTTTCGCGAGTTGGGCTCTGCATGCCACCACATTGGATTTGAAATGAAACCTCTACAACAGAATTCAAGTGCAGATTGTAACGTTTAATTTGAAGGGTTGAACAAAAATATCTGATAGAAAATGTAGGAATTGTACACATTTCTTTACAAACACTCCACATTTTAGGAGGTCAAAAGTAATTGGACAAATAAACATAACCCAAACAAAATATTTTTATTTTCAATATTTTGTTGCAAATCCTTTGGAGGCAATCACTGCCTTAAGTCTGGAACCCATGGACATCACCAAACGCTGGGTTTCCTCCTTCTTAATGCTTTGCCAGGCCTTTACAGCCGCAGCCTTCAGGTCTTGCTTGTTTGTGGGTCTTTCCGTCTTAAGTCTGGATTTGAGCAAGTGAAATGCATGCTCAATTGGGTTTAGATCTGGAGATTATATTGCGATAAATGAGGTGCTCACTGTAATTAGAGGTGCTCAGGAGAAAATCAATATATATAGATGAAAAAACTCCGGCACACTGAGAAGTCCGAATGAGATTAAGGTTTATTTTCCAGCAAATTTCAGCAATATGTGCTATCACAAAAGATTTCCAAAAAAGACTTTTTCTGTACACTTTAACGGACATACACTTTCTCAACGTTTCGGCTGAGGCAGCCTTTTTCAAGAGATTAATTGTCCTTTTGCGAGTACAGGAAGCCGGGCAAGGAAATCTACTATTCCACGTCACAGATGAGTGTCGCTTAAAGAGCGGAGGACCAGGGAGCTGTGACTCATGCCTCCTGGACGGTAAAGATCTAGTTTTCTAGTAATGAGAAATTTAATGTAGAAGCCATATACAAATCAGTCTGGCAGTGCACTGAGGATATGTCAGTGCACTTGTATTACTTCTTCATGTAGGTAGAACTTTTTCTTCATTTCTAACAAATGGCACAAAATGGAATCAGACGGACTTTTTTTAAAGTTACTCTCCACCTGTGGAGCTATTGGAAATATTGCACCAGGGATCTTAAAAAGAAAAGGAATTTGTTATATAATGGTATTATCAGAATTGTCCACAGAATTTTTTTACATAGTGTGGTAGATTGGCTCACTCAGCTGTACAATAAGGTTGGCATGAGAATACTGTCTCTTTAAGAACTTCCTTTGGTTTATTATAGGCAGCATAAACCAAAGTGTAGTAAAACAAACACAGCCCTCTGGGCAAAACAGGAAAACAAAGCAAAATGTTAGCGGAAAGCACAGTCCTTCTGAGAGCGGGGTTCCTCTGGCTCACCATTAGCAGAACACACACGGTTTAGGTTGGCTCCAGCACAGCCACTTCTCTGGAGTGTTCCTCTCCAGACACTGAACTCTGCTGCCTTTGGAGGCCAGTTACTTAAGCCCCAGACCACACCCTGGAGTGGAGATAAGGTGGACATCCCCCCACCGGCTCTATGGATGTCCAAATAAAGCCTTGCCCACTATACAAATTAGATGTTAACTACCCCACAGCACTCAGTGTGCTGGAGGAAAATCTCTGGGTTTTATATCTCTGATGCCATTATGCACAGTGAAACATATCTCCCTTGCAGCACTTTACTAATGACTTTGTCACAACAGGTATATTGGGCCATCTGGCACAGCTACCGGCGAGGCCTTTTCAGATGATTACATCGCATAGGATAGAGAATTTATTAAAGATCTCAGATATCTAATCATTTGCATTTGTCAGTTTTAACTAGTTTGCCAAATGTAGTATATTTCTAACAGGGCAGCTGCATAGTTTCTGGCAGCTTGTACATAAACAGAAAATATCCATATGGTGACTGGTGAGTTGCGTAGTGTTAACTTTATTCATGCAACACAGTGATTAAGTTGTCGACAGGACAATTTCTTATGTGTTTACATTAGAAAATCAATTGAGGTTACAAACATACGCCAGATTACTATTTTTTAATTGGGGTGTTCTCTGTACTAATCTTTTGCCTTTGCCTGGGATTTTTCTACCTCTTTACACTTTATTCAATACTCTTTAGTTGTCAGACTGCATTTTGCGGCTAGTCACTTGACCCTTTTCTCTGACCGATCGGTGCTATTATGTCACTTGACATCTTTCTTATCCTCTGCTGTGCTTATTTATTTTTTGGATCAACTACTGGGTCTTTATTTAACTAGGTACAGATTTCGCTACCTATTGATCCTTACCACATCCCAAGTTTTATGCCTTGGCTTATTTATTCTACATATATATTTGTAAATAGTACATTTATATCTGATATTATAAATACCCTGCTTTATGTATACCTGATATTTTCATCTGTCTGCTTTATTTTGGTATTATAGTTATGAATGATTTTCCTGTTTATTAGTATCTATGTAATCAGTCTCTTTTTATTGATTTTTAATTAGTATATTATTTAAATAATAAAAATGTTATCTTATTATGTGGCCTCTGTACTCTAGTTTTTGTAGGTTTTGCTAACTTTACGGAGGGCTCCTTTTTATCTTGGCCAAATTTAGGTATTTATTTCTGTTCCTTACTAATCTCACTACCTCACCCCTCCCCCTGTCTAACCACAACCTACTGACATTTTCTTCCCTCTCCTCTCCTAGTGCACAACCTCCACTCCACAAACTCATTCACCCTTGCAGAAATCTCAAACACCTCAATTTACACTCATTCTCTGAGTCCCTTCTCCCTCTTACAGACATAGCTTCTTTCCATGACACAGATGCTGCTGCCACTTTTTATAACACCACAATAACAGCTATGCTTGATTTGGCCGCCCCCCTCACGCATAGCAAAACTCGTACAATCAACAGGCAGCCCTGGCTAACCAGCCTGACCAAAGAACTGAGACGGGCTTCCAGGGTCACTGAGCGAAGATGGAAGAGATCTCATTCAGCTGAGCACTTCACTGCATACAAGCAGTCCCTCACCAGCTTCAAGTCCACGCTCACTGCCACAAAACAAACTGACTTTAGACAGAAAGAGAAAGATGTCATGCTATACATAGGGGAGCCACCACACAATAACAGAAAATATAAAGATAACTTTTGAGTACTTTATTTTATCGACCAAAAGAACACACAATAGCACACTATAATTTAAAAACATTTAAAAACGACAAATATAACATCAAAGATTCCTATGAGGAACCTCCCCCTAGACATGTAATAATAGTAAGGAGATGTAAATACCACAATAGTTGTTGGGTCACAAGTGTAACTGCTCTAAGTATACATTCAAGTAAATGATACAATTATACATAGCATATTAATACAGAATGAGGGTGGGAATGAGAAATAAATAATTAAATCTGGCCCAGCTCGCAGCACAAGATACTAGGTGCTAATGAAGGAATATACATATATGGTCCTGTTGGAAAAGTAGGTAATCACTATATAGATAAATATAGCGAGTATCCCAGATGTACAAGGTACTAGATACTAGTAAACAACCATATATATAAGTGGTCCTGTTGGTAAAGTGGGTGCTCACTATCTGGATGAATATAGCGGATATATCCGATGTAGCCACTAATACATATATGGTACTAGTAAAATAATAATGTACCCAATATAGACCCAAGAGGTTAGCCTGCTATAAGACCGGCAAGCACCAAGTACCAAGTATAGCGAATCTGCCCATAAAGACAAGTTATAACCAATGAAGGAAAGTATACACGGCGAATATGCCCTTGTGATAAGTAACCAGCTAAGAGGTGATCAGTCTCTAAAGCTAGAGAACATTAGTGGTGAATTGGCATTAGTCCCATATCACAGAGACTCATTCTGTTCATAGGGACAGTGCGGAGCCGGTAAAGTGTCCAGAGCCCCACTATACAAAATTACAGCCCCAATGCACAATGTATACAGCGTATAAAAGAACAGAGCCCACTCCAATAGAGCAAAATGCTACCATCTCCATACAGACTAAAATAGCTATGTCCACAGAGCATGACCAATATACCCAACCATACAGAGGTCCAGGGGGGCAACAGCCCAACGCGTGTCGCCACTAGGGTGGCTTCGTCAGGAGCAAGTGCCACAGTGTGTGGCCGACTATTATATATACCCACGAACGCTTACCCTAATGAACGCATTCCTATCAGCTGTGATACGGCGGCGAACAGTTAAACAGCAGAGGCATGGAGTATCGGCGTTCACCGCACCAAAGCGGCGCCGCACATACGTACTTCCGGGAGTGCCAAGATGGCCATGGGGGCACTCAATTCGCATTCCCGGATCCCATACAGGAGGCCAACTAGAGCCGAAGGCTGTCGAGCACCAAGATGGCTGCGGAAAATGCAAATACGCACGCGCGAATAAGGTGCTCCACCCCTCCACACACAATAAGGATAGATCGCCCCAAGAACTGTCCACATGATACATATTAGACGGCGGAGGTACATAAAATTCACACGTGGATGTTACAGGAACATCCTACTAAGCACCAAGGCAAGGGTACTGTAAAATTGACAATGATTCCACATATCGAAAAAAGATGGTGAAGAGTGAATACTGATGAACACAGGCATGTATGTAATTACACAAGCAGACGTGGCTGTATTGCACTATCATTTGAGGACACAAAACCAAGTTTTCTCATACCAAACCCCCTTATAATATATAGGATCAGATGAAACTAGGAACACGTACTGTAATAATGAAATAATTTTATGAACATAAACATATATACAGTTGTATGGAATAACAGGACACGGAGACCGGCGTTCCTCATATCATTCCCCTTTTACAAAAGGAGCAAAAGGGGCTAAACGGCGCACGCTAAAGTTATGAGAGGTAATCAGATAACAGTCAACCTGACCCCCCTAAATATCATTGTACTACAGAAAAGCATAAATCCTATCTGAAACTTAAAATTCTTATACCAACTAATCAATTAAGTTCTAGAGGAACATCCCACAAACAAGGTCATGGTATTCGGTAATACTGTGGAGCAAAAAAGAAGAAGAACCTGGTAAGGTAGTTGACACTTCAAAGATGTGCTCTTTAGTCGCCCAGATGAGTAAGTCAAAAAGGCACACACATACCCCATACCCACATAAATTCGTATAAATGCCCATTATATAAATGAGTGGTTTTAAAAAAAACAAAGAAACTCCTCTAATGGCAACGACAATGTCTCTAACCAATTTTGCCCATCCCGGTCAAAGAGAACCCCATTGGTATACCTTGAAGACCTATGAGAAGGGGATTTTTTGTCAGAGGCTAGGGATGCAACCAAAGGTTGACCCTCTTGGGTCTATATTGGGTACATTATTATTGTACTAGTACCATATAT
Organism: Ranitomeya imitator; assembly: GCF_032444005.1. NCBI lineage: Eukaryota > Metazoa > Chordata > Amphibia > Anura > Dendrobatidae > Ranitomeya > Ranitomeya imitator. The sequence continues at coordinate 1,043,459,770 of NC_091282.1, read as the reverse complement.
GTATTAGTGGCTACATCGGATATATCCGCTATATTCATCCAGATAGTGAGCACCCACTTTACCAGCAGGACCACTTATATATATGGTTGTTTACTAGTATCTAGTACCTTGTACATCTGGGATACTCGCTATATTTATCTATATAGTGATTACCTACTTTTCCAACAGGACCATATATGTATATTCCTTCATTAGCACCTAGTATCTTGTGCTGCGAGCTGTGCCAGATTTCATTATTTATTTCTCATTCCCACCCTCATTCTGTATTAATATGCTATGTATAATTGTATCATTTACTTGAATGTATACTTAGAGCAGTTACACTTGTGACCCAACAACTATTGTGGTATTTACATCTCCTTACTATTATTACATGTCTAGGGGGAGGTTCCTCATAGGAATCTTTGATGTTATATTTGTCGTTTTTAAATGTTTTTAAATTATAGTGTGCTATTGTGTGTTCTTTTGGTCGATAAAATAAAGTAATCAAAAGTTATCTTTATATTTTCTGTTATTGTGTGGTGGCTCCCCTATGTATAGCATGACATCTTTCTCTTTGTGTCTATGGGATTCACAGTAGGTCATGCTTGGGTTGAACCCCTGTCTTTTGCTATTATGGTAGATGGTGCCCTCCACCTCTTTGTTGCATAGTTGTCCTTGTAGGGGGCTCTTGTTTCTCCCTTTTCTGGAGTAGAGGCACATCGTTTTAAGCTATTTTCGCTTTTATTGCATATTGTAGTTAGTCCATTTAGCTGGCCGATATGGACCTGTGTAGCAGGGAGACGGCATGGAGTAACAGGGCTTTGGGGCTGTATGACAATGATTCCAATACCATAGCTGGGGATGCTGGTAAGGATACGGATTTTCATAATTTGTGTTCAAAAATGTTGGGTTTACACAAATCGTTAACTAAAACATGATGGAACATTAGAAGTCTTGAAGAGTATAAAAGAGCCAACCTTATACCACGGGGATTACGTGTACAGATCTTCCCGGCTTGGGAAGCCGCCCCGGACTTCCGTAGTACTTGGGAGACAGGTTTGGCTAAGTGCTCCACCATTTTGATAGATATGCTTATAGAGCATGACCAAATCCTGTTGAACAAAATTAAGAGCGAAATCAAAGTCTGTGAAAACAGACTCACCGACTTTGACAGGGAGTCTTTAGTAAACCCTTTTCAAATAAAATTTAAAAATCTTATTGATACGTTTGAGAAAGAAATCATTTCCCTCAAAAGGAATAAATTCCACAGGGATAAATCTGACTTTAATAATGGGAGAACCTACAGGTGGACTCATCGGGGGAACAAAAGACCTTTCCTAGATGATCTCAATAGGATGCCTGAAAATCAAGTAGGTCCGGAAATGTCCTCCAGCGATTTTTTATCCTCAGACCCCAGCGACGGAGAAGGCGCTGTCGGAGGGGTCGTAGAAAAACAAGGACTGAACAGAAGAAAAGACAGAGGATACAGGAATTGGTCGCCAACATACAGGAGAGAGACGAGACTCAACAAGAGGAGATAACCAACGATATATCGGATATGGCTCAAGCAGGTAATCTGCAGATTGTTAATCTTTCATCTTATACTTTGTCGGCACCTGAAACGAAGGTTCTCTCTAGGGGCCTCTCTTTTTCGCCAATGAACACGTTGAATAAATTTACATTAGTGAAGGATCTCTATCTCTTCTGTCGCCAACGTACTTTCAGGCTTCTTTACCATCAGCCTTCACTTCTTGATAAATTTCCCGACAATGAGAGACAGGTTTTTCAGGACCTTTTGGAACTCCTGCAAGAAAATGAGACCCCTCACAGCAGAGGGAGATTTACCAGACGTCTTCCATCACAGGCGACCCCGTCTTTTTCTCTATTCCCTGCAGTTCAGATTTTTTTCGATAGGATGTGTCATGATATTGAGAACCTCAGATCTGATCCCCATAAGGCAAACAATCTCAGTAAGGAGGAATCTAAGGCCCTACAGGATTTAAAGAAGAACAAGGAATTTGTGGTATGTGAAGCGGACAAAGGGGGAAACGTTGTCTTATGGCCGCACGATCAATATCTTAAGGAAATCATGAGACAGCTTAACAACGATAATTGTTATACCATTTTACCCTCAGACCCGACGGAATTTTTTAAGAATCAGCTTGACGCTATTGTTAATGGGGCTCTCCGGGATCATGTAGTGACCAAAAAAGAGGCAGATTTCCTCATAACACCGACACCCACAGTCCCTACCTTTTATGCCCTTCCGAAGATCCACAAGTCCCTTATAGAACCTCCAGGTAGGCCTATAGTTTCAGGGATAGGCAGCATTTTTGAACGCCCATGTATTTATGTTGACCATTTTTTACAGCCTATGGTCACCTCCCTGAAATCGTATACCAAGGACTCCACCCATCTGCTGCAACTTCTGGAAGAATGTGAGATCCCTGAGAACACCCTGCTAATTAGTATGGACGTGGAATCCCTGTATACCAGCATCGGACATCACTCAGGTATGCAGGCGGTCTCTTTCTTCTTGGAAAAATCAATGGAGAGAAGCATAGAACATGATAGGTTTATTCTGAGATTGCTATACTTTATCCTAGACAAAAATTACTTTGTCTTCGATAGGAAATTTTTCAGACAGGTGTCAGGCACCGCCATGGGGGCTCGATGTGCCCCCGCCTACGCCAACCTATTTTTAGGTTGGTGGGAGGAAACAGTGGTTTATCAACATCATCGGTTCAACTCTATGGTGCATACCTGGCAAAGGTATATCGATGACATCCTGATGATATGGATGGGGCCTGTCGAGGAATGTAATCAATTTATTGGGGATCTCAATATAAATAATCTAAACATCAAACTTACATCTGTGATTTCAGCAACCAGCATTGACTTCCTGGACCTGAGACTCTCAATTATGGATTCAAGAATAGTAAGTGGATTACATCGAAAAACTACAGCTAACAACAGTCTCCTCCACTTCACCAGTTTCCATCCGTTTCACCTTAGAAAAGGTATTCCCAAGGGACAATTCCTTTGTGTAAAAAGAAATTGCAGCACGGATGAGGAATTCAGACATCAGGCGAGGGATTTATCCACCCGCTTCAAGAATAGAGGCTATCCACAAAGACTCATCTCTGGGGCTTTCCAACATGCCTGTCAACAGGATCGGAAACATCTTTTTGAGAAAAAGGTACGTGGATCTACACGCTCCCTAGCCCTTATTACAACTTTCAATAATCAGTGGGCGGACATACGGAACTTTTTAAATCGAAACTGGGATATTCTTATGACTGACAAACGTATACCGACAGTGGTCTCGAATTCCCCATGTACGGTAGCGAGAAGGGCAAAAAATCTTAGGGATGACCTCTGTCACAGTCACTACCAGCGCCCAGCTGTGAGGTTGAATCGAGGGACTAGAACCTTTGGTTCTTATCCCTGTGGGGGATGTAACATCTGTCAATTCATGATCTCACAAGATGGTTTCTCTATTTCCACAGTACCTTTTCGAATACAGCCGAAATAATTTTTTAACTGCAGATCCAGGAATGTGGTGTATGATATCTTCTGTGATTGTCCAAAGGTATACGTGGGGCAGACCACGCAGGAGATAAGGAGGAGAATGCAACAGCATCTTTCGAGCATCTCCACGGCAGCAAGGGATCGGGCGAAAAATAAGACTATTTCCTCTGTATGCTGCACATTTCTTGGACTACCATCAGTGTAAAACCTCAAATTTCAAGGTCATGGGACTGGAAGGAGTACATTTAAACATAAGAGGTGGAGACATTGTTAAACGGCTCTTGTGTTGTGAAACAAAATGGATCTATAATCTACAGAGTATGACACCTAGAGGACTCAACGAAGAATTTCTCTTTACTGGTTTTTACAAACAACTATGACGAGCATGCTTGTGCCTCTATTTTTGGCCAGGTTCTATTTTTAGGTGTTGTACCTGTTTATTTTAGGCTGTTCACAATTGCTGTATAATATAGGGGTTCATTTCCTGATCTGGCACCAGCTCGCATGCCCTTGTGTATTTACACCTTTGGTTGTACCCCTAGCCTCTGACAAAAAATCCCCTTCTCATAGGTCTTCAAGGTATACCAATGGGGTTCTCTTTGACCGGGATGGGCAAAATTGGTTAGAGACATTGTCGTTGCCATTAGAGGAGTTTCTTTGTTTTTTTTTAAAACCACTCATTTAAATAATGGGCATTTATACGAATTTATGTGGGTATGGGGTATGTGTGTGCCTTTTTGACTTACTCATCTGGGCGACTAAAGAGCACATCTTTGAAGTGTCAACTACCTTACCAGGTTCTTCTTCTTTTTTGCTCCACAGTATTACCGAATACCATGACCTTGTTTGTAGGATGTTCCTCTAGAACTTAATTGATTAGTTGGTATAAGAATTTTAGGTTTCAGATAGGGTTTATGCTTTTCTGTAGTACAATGATATTTAGGGGGGTCAGGTTGACTATTATCTGATTACCTCTCATAACTTTAGCGTGCGCCGTTTAGCCCCTTTTGCTCCTTTTGTAAAAGGGGAATGATATGAGGAACGCCGGTCTCTGTGTCCTGTTATTCCATACAACTGTATATATGTTTATGTTCATAAAATTATTTCATTATTACAGTACGTGTTCCTAGTTTCATCTGATCCTATATATTATAAGGGGGTTTGGCATGAGAAAACTTGGTTTTGTGTCCTCAAATGATAGTGCAATACAGCCACATCTGCTTGTGTAATTACATACATGCCTGTGTTCATCAGTATTCACTCTTCACCATCTTTTTTCGATATGTGGAATCATTGTCAATTTTACAGTGCCCTTGCCTTGGTGCTTAGTAGGATGTTCCTGTAACATCCACGTGTGAATTTTATGTACCTCCGCCGTCTAATATGTATCATGCGGACAGTTCTTGGGGCGATCTATCCTTATTGTGTGTGGAGGGGTGGAGCACCTTATTCGCGCGTGCGTATTTGCATTTTCCGCAGCCATCTTGGTGCTCGACAGCCTTCGGCTCTAGTTGGCCTCCTGTATGGGATCCGGGCATGCGCATTGAGTGCCCCCACGGCCATCTTGGCACTCCCGGAAGTACGTATGTGCGGCGCTGCTTTGGTGCGGTGAACGCCGATACTCCATGCCTCTGCTGTTTAACTCTTCGCCGCCGTATCACAGCTGATAGGAATGCGTTCATTAGGGTAAGCGTTCGTGGGTATATATAATAGTCGGCCACACACTGTGGCACTTGCTCCTGACGAAGCCACTCTAGTGGCGACACGCGTTGAGCTGTTGCCCCCCTGGACCTTTGTATGGTTGGGTATATTGGTCATGCTCTGTGGACATAGCTATTTTAGTCTGTATGGAGAAGGTAGCATTTTGCTCTATTGGAGTGGGCTCTGTTCTTTTATACGCTGTATACATTGTGCATTGGGACTGTAATTTTGTATAGTGGGGCTCTGGACACTTTACCGGCTCCGCACTGTCCCTATGAACAGAATGAGTCTCTGTGATATGGGACTAATGCCAATTCACCACTAATGTTCTCTAGCTTTAGAGCCTGATCACCTCTTAGCTGGTTACTTATCACAAGGGCATATTCGCCGTGTATACTTTCCTTCATTGGTTATAACTTGTCTTTATGGGCAGATTCGCTATACTTGGTACTTGGTGCTTGCCGGTCTTATAGCAGGCTAACCTCTTGGGTCTATATTGGGTACATTATTATTGTACTAGTACCATATATGTATTAGTGGCTACATCGGATATATCCGCTATATTCATCCAGATAGTGAGCACCCACTTTACCAACAGGACCACTTATATATATAATAATAAATAATAATAATCTTTATTTTTATATAGCGCTAACATATTCCGCAGCGCTTTACAGTTTGCACACATTATCATCGCTGTCCCTGATGGGGCTCACAATCTAAATTCCCTATCAGTATGTCTTTGGAATGTGGGAGGAAACCGGAGTACCCGGAGGAAACCCACGCAAACACGGAGAGAACATACAAACTCTTTGCAGATGTTGTCCTTGGTGGGATTAGAACCCAGGACTCCAGCGCTGCAAGGCTGCAGTGCTAACCACTGAGCCACCGTGCTGCCCCATATATGGTTGTTTACTAGTATCTAGTACCTTGTACATCTGGGATACTCGCTATATTTATCTATATAGTGATTAACTACTTTTCCAACAGGACCATATATGTATATTCCTTCATTAGCACCTAGTATCTTGTGCTGCAAGCTGGGCCAGATTTAATTAATTATTTCTCATTCCCACCCTCATTCTGTATTAATATGCTATGTATAATTGTATCATTTACTTGAATGTATACTTAGAGCAGTTACACTTGTGACCCAACAACTATTGTGGTATTTACATCTCCTTACTATTATTAAATGTCTAGGGGGAGGTTCCTCATAGGAATCTTTGATGTTATATTTGTCGTTTTTAAATGTTTTTAAATTATAGTGTGCTATTGTGTGTTCTTTTGGTCGATAAAATAAAGTACTCAAAAGTTATCTTTATATTTTCTGGTATTGTGTGGTGGCTCCCCTATGTATAGCATGACATCTTTCTCTTTGTGTATATGGGATTCGCAGTAGGTCATGCTTGGGTTGAACCCCTGTCTTTTGCTATTATGGTAGATGGTGCCCTCCACCTCTTTGTTAAAACAAACTTACTTCTCATCTCTCACATCCTCCCTGACTCACATCCCTAAACAGCTCTTCAACACTTTCCATTCTCTACTCCGTCCCCCAGCACCTCCTCCCTCCCCTCTCATTTCTGCTGAAGAATTTGCCTCTTTCTTTTAGCAGAAGATCGATAACATCAGACTAAGCTTTGGCCCGCAGCCCTCCATGCCCCTCCTCTTGACTTCTCAGCCCCGTTCTAAAGCCAGCTTCTCCACCATGACAGACAATCAGCTCTCCATTCTTCTGTCAAGATCACATCTTACCACTTGCACGCTTGACCCGCTCCCATCCCACCTCATTCCTAACCTTGCAAAAGCCTTCATTCAAACCCTAACACAACTCTTCAACCTCTCAATTACAAGCGGTGTCTTCCCCTCATCCTTCAAACATGCATCAATCACACCTATCCTCAAAAAACCCTCCCTTGACCCATCCTCTCTGTCCAGCTATCGCCCGATATCCCTTCTCCCTTATGCCTTAAAACTACTGGAACAGCATGTCCATCTTGAACTGTCCTCCCACCTCTCCTCCTGCTCCCTCTTTGACTGGTTACAATCTGGCTTCCGACCCAATCACTCAAATGAAACTGCCCTAGCTAAATTGACCAATGACCTACTAACCGCCAAGAGCAAGCGACACTACTCTGTCCTCCTTCTCCTGGACCTGTCTTCTGCCTTCGACACTGTGGACCACTCCATCCTGTTACTGATTCTCTCATCTCTTGGCATCACAGACTTAGCCCTATCCTGGATCTCATCATATCTAACGGGCCAGACATTCAGTGTCTCCCTCTCCCACACCACTTCCTCATCTCGCCCCCTGTTTGTCAGTGTTCCCCAAGGCTCAGTTCTAGGCCCTCTACTCTTCTCCATCTACACCTTCGGCCTGGGAAAGCTCATAGAATCCCATGGTTTACAATATCATCTCTACACTGATGACACGCAGATCTACCTATCTGAACCTGACCTCACTTCCTTACTGACTAAAATCCCACAATGTCTGTCTGCTATTTCATCTTTCTTTTCTGCTCGCTTTCTGAAACTGAACATGGACAAAACAGAATTCATCATCTTTCCACCACTTCAGTCTACACCTCCACCTGACCTATCCATCAATGTCAATGGCTGCTCACTTTCCCCGGTCCCGCACGCTCACTGCTTCGGGGTGATCTTTGACTCTAACCTCTCTTTCAAGCCACATATCCAAGCCCTTGCCTCCTCTTGCCGATTCCAACTCAAAAACATTTCCGTGATCCGTGCATTCCTTGACCATGAAACCACAAAATCACTAGTGCATGTCCCTGCAACCTCCTAATCTCTGGCTTCCCCTCTAGCACTCTGGCACCACTCCAATCCATTCTAAACTCTGCTGCCCGACTAATCCACCTGTCTCCCCATTATTCCACAGCCTCTCCTGTATGCCAGGCCCTTCATTGGCTTCCTATTGCCCAGAGGCTACAGTTCAAAACACTAACAATGACATACAAAGCCATTCACAACCTGACTCCTCCATACATCTGTGACATGGTCTCCCGGGACCTACCTACACGCAACCTTCGATCATCTCATGATCTCCTTCTCTACTCCCCTCTCATCTTTTCCTCACACAACCGCATCCAAGACTTCTCCCGTGCTTCCCCTATACTCTGGAACTCTCTACACCAACACATCAGGCTCTTGCCTACCATGGAAACCTTCAAAAGGAACCTGAAGACCCACCTCTTCCGACAAGCCTAATGTAATGTGCTGCTGCAGTGCAGTATAGAGCAACATCCACCAGGGGATGCTGGTTAAGAGAAAGAGGTTGTACACACAGCGCAGCAACACTGAATAACAGCACAGGTGTCACAGGTAATGAAAGAGACGTGAAACAAGCCAAGGTCATACACAGAGATAGCATCGCGGTACAGAAGGGGAGAGCAGAGAATAATCAGGGACAAGCAAGACGTCAGAACCTACCAGGAATGGGGTAACCAAAACGTGAGACGTAAGACGGAGTCGGGGTACAGGCCAGAGGTCAGAACAAGTCATAAACGGGTGCAGGCAGTCAGAGGCAAACAGGAACACTATTACAGGGATCAGGTCAGGAGCTCAAACAGTGCAGCATGAACTATAGCTGACACTGGCCCACAGGCTGCAGAGGACTTAAATAGCTCAGCAGGTTTCAAAGTGAGGCAGAGAGGATTAACTTCCACCTACAACCTGCATTGATCCTCAGTCTACTGAACCGCCGCATGACCAGCTCTACCCTCTCCTAGTGTATCCTCACCCATCCCCTGTAGACTGTGAACCCTCGTGGGCAGGGTCCTCTCTCCTCCTGTACTTGGGTGTGCCTTGTTTTACTCATGTTTATTGTACTTGTCTATATTTGCCCCATTCACATGTAAAGCGCCATGGAATAAATGGCGCTATAAAAATGTATAATAATAATAATAATAAATTAAGTGTTTACTAATAATTCAGAACCATGGACAGGGTATGGGCCATACAGACATGCCTGCTTATGAGGAATGGAAGTCTGTCTTAGAAAACATATTTCAAATATATGCTTATGGATTTTAAAGGGAATTTGTTATATTGTACATGCAGTCCAATCTACGAGAAGCATGGGTATGGAGAAGGAGAAGCTGAGCAGAATGATATATCCAGTAGATCTGTTGCAAAATATTCAATATAACTTTTATTTTATTTACTAGCTGAAGAGCCCGGCGTTGCCTGGGCATAGTAAATATCTGTGGTTAGTTATAGCACCTCAATTCTCTTATTTTCCCATCACGCCTCTCATTTTCCCAATCACATCTTTCATTTTCCCCCTCACACCTCTCATTTTCTCCCTCACTCCTCTCATTCCCCTCTAACACTTGTCATTTCAACCTCACATCTGTCATTTTCTGATCACTCCACTATTTTTCCTCACTCCTCTCATTTTGCACTCACACCTTTTCATTTTCACCTCACACCTCTCATTTTCACCTCATCACCTCAGTATATACATGTTTGTCATCTCCCTTATATATAGTATACATCTGTATGTCATCTCCTGTATATAGTATATACCTGTATGTCATCTCCCCTGTATATAGTATATACCTGCTGTGTGTCATCTCCCCTATATATAGTATATACCTGAATGTCATCTCCTTCTATATATAGTATATACCTGTATGTCATATCCTCCTGTATATAGTATATACCTGTGTGTCATCTCCCCTGTATATAGTATATATCTGTGTGTCATCTCCTACTGTATATAGTATATACCTGCATGTCATCTTCTATATATAGCATATACCTGTATGTTATCTCCTCCTGTATATAATATATACCTGTAGGTCATCTGCTCCTGTATATAGTATATACCTGTGTGTCATCTCCTCCTGTATATAGTACAGTTAGGTCCATATATATTTTTTTACAGAGACAACATTTTTCTAATTTTGGTTATAGACATTACCACAATGAATTTTAAACAAAACATTTCAGATGCAGTTGAAGTTCAGACTTTCAGCTTTCATTTGAGGGTATCCACATTAAAATTGGATGAAGGGTTTAGGAGTTTCAGCTCATTAACATGTGCCACCCTGTTTTTAAAGGGACCAAAAGTAATTGGACAATTGACTCCAAGGATATTTCATGGACAGGTGTGGGCAATCCCTTCGTTATGTCATTCTCAATTAAGCAGATAAAAGGCCTGGAGTTGATTTGAGGTGTGGTGCTTGCATTTGGAAGGTTTTGCTGTGAAGTAAACATGCGGTCAAAGGAGCTCTCCATGCAGGTGAAACAAGCCATCCTTAAGCTGCGAAAGCAGAAAAAACCCATCCGAGAAATTGCTACAATATTAGGAGTGGCAAAATCTACAGTTTGGTACATCCTGAGAAAGAAAGAAAGCACTGGTGAACTCATCAATGCGAAAAGACCTGGGCGCCCACAGAAGACAACAGTGGTGGATGATTGCAGAATGATCTCCATGGTGAAGAGAAACCCCTTCACAACAACCAACCAAGTGAACAACACTCTCCAGGAGGTCGGCATATCAATATCCAAATCTACCATAAAGAGAAGACTGCATGAAAGTAAATACAGAGGGTTCACTGCACGGTGCAAGCCACTCATAAGCATCAAGAATAAAAAGGCTAGACTGGACTTTGCTAAAAAACATCTAAAAAAGACAGCAGAGCTCTGGAAGGACAATCTGTGGACAGATGAAAACAAGATCAACCTCTACCAGAATGATGGAAAGAGAAAAGTATGGCAAAGACGTGGTACAGCTCATGATCCAAAGCATACCGCATCATCTGTAAAACACGGCGGAGGCAGTGTGATGGCTTGGGCATGCATGGCTGCCAGTGGCACTGGGTCACTAGTGTTTATTGATGATGTGACACAGGACAGAAGCAGCCGACTGAATTCTGAGGTCTTCAGAGACATACTGTGTGCTCAGATCCAGCAAAATGCAGCAAAACTGATTGGTTGTCGTTTCATACTGCAGATGGACAATGACCCAAAACATAAAGCCAAAGCAACCCAGGAGTTTCTTAAAGCAAAGAAGTGGAATATTCTTGAATGGCCAAGTCAGTCACCTGATCTCAACCCAATTGAGCATGTATTTCTCTTGTTAAAGACTAAACTTCAGACAGAAAGGCCCACAAACAAACAGCAACTGAAAACCACCGCAGCGAAGGCCTGACAGAGCATCAAAAAGGAGGAAACACAGCGTCTGGTGATGTCCATGAGTTCAAGACTTCAGGCAGTCATTGCCAACAAAGGGTTTTCAGCCAAGTACTTAAAATGAACATTTTATTTAAAATTATTGAATCTGTCCAATTACTTTTGGTCCCTTTAAAAACAGGGTGGCACATGTGAAGGAGCTGAAACTCCTAAACCCTTCATCCAATTTTAATGTGGATACCCTCAAATGAAAGCTGAAAGTCTGAACTTCATCTGCATCTGAATTGTTTTGTTTAAAATTCATTGTGGTAATGTCTATAACCAAAATTAGAAAAATGTTGTCCCTGTCCAAATATATATGGACCTAACTGTATATACCTGTATGTCATCTCCTCCTGTATTTATTTATATGTACCTGTATGTCAGCTCCTCCTCTATATAGTATATACCTGTGTGTCATCTCTCCTGTGTATAGTATATATCTGTGTGTCATCTCCCCTGTATATAGTATATACCTGTGTGTCATCTCCTCCTGTATTAGACCTCGTTCACACGTTATTTGCTCAGTATTTTTACCTCAGTATTTGTAAGCTAAATTGGCAGCCTGATAAATCCCCAGCTAACAGGAAGCTCTCCCCCTGGCAGTATATATTAGCTCACACATACACATAATAGACAGGTCATGTGACTGACAGCTGCCGTATTTCCTATATGGTACATTTGTTGTAGTTTGTCTGCTTATTAATCAGATTTTTATTTTTGAAGGATAATACCAGACTTGTGTGTGTTTTAGGGCGAGTTTCGTTTGTCAAGTTGTGTGTGTTGAGTTGCGTGTGACGACATGCATGTAGCCACTTTTGTGAGATGAGTTTTGTGTGGCAACATGCATGTAGCAACTTTTTGTGTGTCGAGTTGCATGTGACAGGTTAGTGTAGCAAGTTGTGTGCAGCAAGTTTTGCGCATGGCGAGTTTTGCGCGTGGCGAGTTTTATGTGTGGTGCCTTTTGAGTATGTGAAAGTTTTGTGTGAGGCAACTTTTGCATGTGTTGCAACTTTTGTGCATGTGGCAATTTTTCCGCGTGTGCAAGTTTTGCGTGTGGCGAGTTTTCCATGAGGTGAGTTTTGCACCTGTGGCGAGTTTTGCAAGAGCCTAGTTTTTGCATGTGGCGAGTTCTGTGCGTGGCGAGTTTTGAGTGGCGACTTTTGTGTTTCGACTTTTATGTGGCGAGGTTGGTGTATTTGTGGTGAAATGTGTGCTGAGGGTAATATGTGTTCAAGCATGTGATAGTGTGTGGCGCATTTTGTGTGTGTGTTCATATCCCCGTGTGTGGTGAGTATCCCATGTCGGGGCCCCACCTTAGCAACTGTACGGTATATACTCTTTGGCACCATCGCTCTCATTCTTTAAGTCCCCCTTGTTCACATCTGGCAGCTGTCAATTTGCCTCCAACACTTTTCCTTTCATTTTTTCGCATTATGTAGATAGGAGCAAAATTGTTTGGTGAATTGGAATGCGCGGGGTTAAAATTTCACCTCACAACATAGCCTATGACGCTCTTGGGGTCCAGACGTGTGACTGTGCAAAATTTTGTGGCTGTAGCTGCGACGCCTCCAACACTTTTCCTTTCACTTTTTCCCCATTATGTAGATAGGGGCAAAATTGTTTGGTGAATTGGAAAGCACGGGGTTAAAATTTTGCCTTACAACATAGCCTATGACGCTCTCAGGGTCCAGACGTGTGACTGTGCAAAATTTTGTGGCTGTAGCTGCGACGCCTCCAACACTTTTCCTTTCACTTTTTTCCCCATTATGTAGATAGGGGCAAAATTGTTTGGTGAATTGCAACGCGCAGGGTTAAAATTTCGCCTCACAACATAGCCTATGACGCTCTCGGGGTCCAGACGTGTGACTGTGCAAAATTTTGTGGCTGTAGCTGCGACGGTGCAGATGCCAATCCGGGACATACACACACACACACACACACACACACATTCAGCTTTATATATTAGATTGCAATCCCTGATGTTTGTATGAATATAAGTCCATTGGGTGGTCCTATTCAGTGTTTAGTAGAATTTCATGGAAAGCATGAATCCGCTTGCATCACATGACAAGGAAATGCAATAAAAAAATAAAAGTTTGAAAATATTACTTAATACAGTATGTGATAGGATTGTTTGAGCAAAAGTTGTCAACTCAACAATAGATCACTGATTATAGCTAATTTCCAATCCAGATAGTTGTGTGAACAGAATAATAGAAATCACTTTCAAGATAAAGAGAAATATTTATTAAAGGGAATTTGTCAGTGGCTTTTTTATGTAATCTGAGAGCAGCATGATATAGGCGATAAGACCCTGATTCGAATGATATGTCACTTACTGGTCTTCATGCTGTTTTTTTAATTTTTGATACAATCAAATGTTTTATCTGCTGCAGATCTAGCAGTGCTTTGAATGTTGAACCCTTTATAACCTCACCCACATCACTAATTGGCAGCTTTCTGTGTACACTGTAAATTTACAGAAAGTTGCTATTGAGTGATAAGGCCAGGGCAAATTAACCCCTTCCCGACCTTTGACGCCACGTAGGCGTCATGAAAGTCGGTGCCATTCCGACCCATGACGCCTATGCGGCGTCATGGAAAGATCGCGTCCCTGCAGACCGGGTGAAACGGTTAACTCCCATTTCACCCGATCTGCAGGGACAGGGGGAGTGGTAGTTTAGCCCAGGGGGGGTGGCTTCACCCCCTCGTGGCTACGATCGCTCTGATTGGCTGTTGAAAGTGAAACTGCCAATCAGAGCGATTTGTAATATTTCACCCATTATAACGGGTGAGATATTACAATCCAGCCATGGCCGATGCTGAAATATCATCGGCCATGGCTGGAAATACTAGTGTGCCCCCACCCCACCCCTCCGATCGCCCCCCCACCCCCCCGATCTGGCCGGTACACTGCTCCGGCTCCCCTCCGTCCAGTGCTCCGCTCCCCCCCGTGCTCGTGTCCGCTCCCCCCGTGCTCCAATCACCCCCCCGTGCTCCAATCACCCCCCCTGCACTCCGATCCACCCCCCCGTGCTCCGTTCCAGCCCCCCGTGCTCCATTCCAGCCCCCCCGTGCTCCGTTCCACGCCCCCTGCGCTCCGTTCCACCCCTCCCGCGCTCCGATTCCCCCCCCCGTGCTCCGATCCCCCCCCCCCGTGGTCCCCCCCCACCCTATCATACTTACCGATCCAGCCGTGGTCCCGTCCGTCTTCTCCCGGGCGCCGCCATCTTCCAAAATGGCGGGCGCATGCGCAGTGCGCCCGCCGAATCTGCCGGCCGGCAGATTCGTTCCAAAGTGCATTTTGATCACTGAGATATAATCTATCTCAGTGATCAAAATAAAAAAAATAATAAATGACCCCCCCCCTTTGTCACCCCCATAGGATAGGTAGGGACAATAAAAAAATAAAGAAATTTTTTTTTTCCACTAATGTTAGAATAGGGTTAGGGTTAGGGGTAGGGTTAGGGGTAGGGTTAGGGTTAGGGGTAGGGTTAGGGGTAGGGCTAGGGTTAGGGTTAGGGGTAGGGTTAGGGGTAGGGTTAGGGGTAGGGTTAGGGGTAGGGTTAGGGGTAGGGCTAGGGTTAGGGTTAGGGGTAGGGTTAGGGGTAGGGTTAGGGTTAGGGGTAGGGTTAGGGCTAGGGTTAGGGCTAGGGTTAGGGTTAGGAATGTGCACACGTATTCTGGTCCTCTGCGGATTTTTCCGCTGCGGATTTGATAAATCCGCAGTGCTAAACCGCTGCGGATTTATGGCGGATTTACCGCGTTTTTTTCTGCGCATTTCACTGCGGTTTTACAATTGCGATTTTCTATTGGAGCAGTTGTAAAACCGCTGCGGAATCCGCACAAAGAAGTGACATGCTGCGGAATGTAAACCGCTGCGTTTCCGTGCAGTTTTTCCGCAGCATGTGTACAGCGATTTTTGTTTCCCATAGGTTTACATTGAACTGTACACTCATGGGAAACTGCTGCGGATCCGCAGCGTTTTCCGCAGCGTGTGCACATACCTTTAGAATTAGGCTATGTGCACACGGTGCTGATTTGGCTGCGGATTCGCAGCAGTGTTCCATCAGGTTTACAGTACCATGTAAACATATGAAAAACCAAATCCGCTGTGCCCATGGTGCGGAAAATACCGCGCGGGAACGCTGCGTTGTATTTTCCGCAGCATGTCAATTCTTTGTGCGGATTCCGCAGCGTTTTACACCTGTTCCTCAATAGGAATCCGCAGGTGAAATCCGCACAAAAAACACTGGAAATCCGCGGAAAATCCGCAGGTAAAACACAGTGCCTTTTACCCGCAGATTTTTCAAAAATGGTGCGGAAATATCTCACACGAATCCGCAACGTGGGCACATAGCCTTAGGGTTAGGGTTGGAATTAGGGTTGTGGTTAGGGTTAGGGGTGTGTTGGGGTTAGTGTTGTGGTTAGGGGTGTGTTGGGGTTAGGGTTGTGATTAGGATTATGGCTACAGTTGGGATTAGGGTTAGGGGTGTGTTGGGGTTAGTGTTGGAGTTAGAATTGAGGGGTTACCACTGTTTAGGCACATCAGGGGTCTCCAAACGCAACATGGCGCCACCATTGATTCCAGCCAATCTCGTATTCAAAAAGTCAAATGGTGCTCCCTCACTTCCGAGCCCTGACGTGTGCCCAAACAGTGGTTTACCCCCACATATGGGGTACCAGCATACTCAGGACAAACTGCGCAACAATTACTGGGGTCCAATTTCTCCTGTTACCCTTGTGAATCTAAAAAAATGCTTGCTAAAACATAATTTTTGAGGAAAGAAAAATGATTTTTTATTTTCACGGCTCTGCGTTGTAAACGTCTGTGAAGCACTTGGGGGTTCAAAGTGCTCACCACATATCTAGATAAGTTCCTTGGGGGGTCTAGTTTCTAAAATGGGGTCACTTGTGGGGGGTTTCTACTGTTTAGGCACACCAGGGGCTCTGCAAATGCAACGTGACACCCGCAGACCATTCCATCAAAGTCTGCATTTCAAAAGTCACTACTTCCCTTCTGAGCCCCGACGTGTGCCCAAACAGTGGTTTACCCCCACATATGGGGTATCAGCGTACTCAGGAGAAACTGGACAACAACTTTTGGGGTCCAATTTCTCCTGTAACCCTTGGGAAAATAAAAAATTCTGGGCTAAATAATTATTTTTGAGGAAAGAAAACGTATTTATTATTTTCACGGCTCTGCATTATAAACTTCTATGAAGCACTTGGGGGTTCAAAGTGCTCACCACACATCTAGATAAGTTCCTTTCAGGGTCTAGTTTCCAAAATGGGGTCACTTGTGGGGGGTTTCTACTGTTTAGGCACATCAGGGGCTCTGCAAACGCAACGTGACGCCCGCAGAGCATTCCATCAAAGTCTGCATTTCAAAACGTCACTACTTCAATTCCAAGCCCCGGCATGTGCCCAAACAGTAGTTTACCCCCACATATGGGGTATCAGCGTACTCAGTAGAAACTGGACAACAACTTTTGGGGTCAAATTTCTCCTGTTACCCTTGGGAAAATAAAAAATTGCAGGCTAAAAGATCATTTTTGAGAAAATAATTTTTTTTTTATTTTCATGGCTCTGCGTTATAAACTTCTGTGAAGCACTTGGGGGTTCAAAGTCCTCACCACACATCTAGATTAGTTCCTTTGGGGGTCTAGTTTCTAAAATGGTGTCATTTCTGGGGGATCTCCAATGTTTAGGCACACAGGGGCTCTCCAAACGTGACATGGTGTCCGCTAATGATTGGAGCTAATTTTCCATTTAAAAAGCCAAATGGCGTGCCATCCCTTCCGAGCCCTGCCGTGCGCTTAAACAGTGGTTTACCCCCACATATGGGGTATCAGCGTACTCAGGACTAACTGGACAACAATATTTGGGGTCCAATTTCTCCTATTATCCTTGGCAAAATAGGAAATTCCAGGCTAAAAAATCATTTTTGAGGAAAGAAAAATTATTTTTTATTTTCATGGCTCTGCGTTATAAACTTCTGTGAAGCACCTGGGGGTTTAAAGTGCTCAATATGCATCTAGATAAGTTCCTTGGGGGGTCTAGTTTCCAAAATGGGGTCACTTGTGCGGGAGCTCCAATGTTTAGGCACACAGGGGCTCTCCAAACGCGACATGGTGTCCGCTAACAATTGGAGCTAATTTTCCATTCAAAAAGTCAAATGGCGCGCCTTCTCTTCCGAGCCCTGCCGAGTGCCCAAACAGTGGTTTACCCCCACATATGAGGTATCGGCGTACTCGGGAGAAATTGCCCAACAAATTTTATGATCCATTTTATCCTACTGCCCATGTGAAAATGAAAAAATTGAGGCGAAAAGAATTTTTTTGTGAAAAAAAATTACTTTTTCATTTTTACAGATCAATTTGTGAAGCACCTGAGGGTTTAAAGTGCTCACTAGGCATCTAAATTAGTTCCTTGGGGGGTCTAGTTTCCAAAATGGGGTCACTTGTGGGGGAGCGCCAATGTTTAGGCACACAGGAGCTATCCAAACGCGACATGGTGTCCGCTAACGATGGAAATAATTTTTCATTCAAAAAGTCAAATGGCGCTCCTTCCCTTCCGAGCCTTACCATGTGCCCAAACAGTGGTTTACCTCCACATGTGAGGTATTGGTGTACTCAGGAGAAATTGCCCAACACATTTTAGGATCCATTTTATCCTGTTGCCCATGTGAAAATGAAAAAATTGAGGCTAAAAGAATTTTTTTGTGAAAAAAAAGTACTTTTTCATTTTTACGGATCAATTTGTGAAGCACCTGGGGGTTCAAAGTGCTCACTATGCATCTAGATAAGTTCCTTGGGGCGTCTAGTTTCCAAAATGGGGTCACTTGTGGGGGAGCTCCAATTTTTAGGCACACGGGGGCTCTCCAAACGTGACATGGTGTCCGCTAAAGAGTGGAGCCAATTTTTGATTCAAAAAGTCAAATGGCGCTCCTTCCCTTCCAAGCCCTGCCGTGCGCCAAAACAGTGGTTTACCCCCACATATGAGGTATCAGCGTACTCAGGACAAATTGGACAACAACTTTCGTGGTTCAGTTTCTCCTTTTACCATTGGGAAAATAAAAAAATTGTTGCTAAAAGATAATTTTTGTGACTAAAAAGTTAAATGTTCATTTTTTCCTTCCATGTTGCTTCTGCTGCTGTGAAGCACCTGAAGGGTTAATAAACTTCTTGAATGTGGTTTTGAGTACCTCGAGGGGTGCAGTTTTTAGAATGGTGTCACTTTTGGGTATTTTCAGCCATATAGACCCCTCAAACTGACTTCAAATGTGAGGTGGTCCCTAAAAAAAATGGTTTTGTAAATTTCGTTGTAAAAATGACAAATCGCTGGTCGAATTTTAACCCTTATAACTTCCTAACAAAAAAAAATTTTGTTTCCAAAATTGTGCTGATGTAAAGTAAACATGTGGGAAATGTTATTTATTAACTATTTTGTGTCACATATCTCTCTGGTTTAACAGAATAAAAATTCAAAATGTGAAAATTGCGAAATTTTCAAAATTTTCGCCAAATTTCCGTGTTTATCACAAATAAATGCAGAATTTATTGACCTAAATTTACCACTAACATGAAGCCCAATATGTCACGAAAAAACAATCTCAGAACCGCTAGGATCCGTTGAAGCGTTCCTGAGTTATTACCTCATAAAGGGACACTGGTCAGAATTGCAAAAAACGGCAAGGTCTTTAAGGTCAAAATAGGCTGGGTCTTGAAGGGGTTAAATTAACCCCTTTACCCCGAAGACACTAACAAATTAAATTAGCCCCTTAACCCCCGGAAGAACTAACTAATAAATCCCCAAATCTGACCCCATCTCGGCAGCAGCTCTCCATACACTGTCTGAATCCGGAGCTGAATGCTCCGAGCAGGGCGTCGCCAGGTCTCTTATAGACCTGATGACGCTGTGCAGCCAGCCAATCACTGTAATACCACAACAAAGATGGCTACGGCATTAGGGCAGTCTCACACGTCCAGATAATTCCGGTACCGGAAAAATCGGTACTGGAATTATCCGTGTCCGTGTGCCGGTGCGTTTCTGTGGCACATCAGTGTGGCACACGTGCGGCACACGTGTGCCGCCCGTGTGCCCACTGGGTACCACACGCACCATGCAGGAGACAGCGCTAAAGTTTAGCGCTGTCCCCTGCATCTGGTGCTGAAGCCGTGATTCATATCTTCCCTGCAGCAGCGTTTGCTGTAGAGAAGATATGAATAATCGTGTTTAAAATAAAGCTCCATGTGCCCACCCCCCTCCCACCCCCTATGCGCCCCCCCCGCTGTTATTAAAATACCCACCCGGCTCCCTCACTGGCTGGCGCTGCTTCCTGTCCTGGCCGCACCTTCTACTGTATGAGCGGTCACGTGGGGCCGCTCATTTACAGTAATGAATATGCGGCTCCACACCTATGGGAGGTGGAGCCGCATATTCATGATTGTAATGGGCGGCCCCACGTGACCGCTCATACAGTAGAAGGTGCAGCCAGGACAGGAAGCAGCGCCAGCCAGCGAGGGAGCCGGGTGAGTATTTTAATAACAGCGGGGGGGCGCACAGGGGGTGGGAGGGGGGTGGGCACATGGAGCTTTATTGTAAACACGATTATTCATATCTTCTCTACAGCAAACGCTGCTGCAGGTAAGATATGAATTGCGGCTTCAGCACCAGTGGGGGGGACAGCGCTTACAGTAGCGCTGTCTCCTGCACGGCACACGAACTGCACACGGACAATGTCCGTGTGCGGTACGTATTTTACACAGACCAATTGACTTTAATGGGTCCGTGTAATCCGTGCGCTCCCACGAACACTGACATGTCTCCGTGTTTGGCACACGGAGACACGGTCCGCAAAAAATCAATGACATCTGCACAGATGCATTGATTTTAATGTGTCTACGTGTGTTAGTGGCTCCGGTACGTGAGGAAACTGTCACCTCACGTACCGGAGCCACTGACGTGTGAAACCGGCCTTACAGTGCGTGGCATACAATCCCTGCATGTTAATTGGCTCTGTAAAGAGCGCCAATCATACAGGGCGGAGACCCGAGCTCCTGCCGAGCAAACCTGGAAATGCTCGGTGCTCGCCGAGTACCACGAGTACAGCGATGCTCAGGCGAGTAACGAGCATTACCGAGTATGCTCGCTCATCACTAATCCTAATTCATGGTGGCCACATGTGGAATTACTAGAGACTTCTCATAATATTTGCCTATTTTCTTGTCAACTAGTGTATAAGGGTATGTTTCCATAGTCAGGAATGGCTCAGTATTTGTTCAGGATTTGACGCAGGTAAAATCTGCATCTGAGGTCACTGGCGGGTCACCTGCGTTTTTATATGTATTTTACATGCTTTTTTTATGTGCTTTTTCAGCATGCGTTTTTGATACGTTTTTTTCATTGCATGCTTTTTTTGTCACTTGAAATAAAGCTAATTGAAAGTTGGATTCTGGGAAGAAAAAAAGTGATTTCCTGTTTGCAGATATATTGAGATATGTTCCCACGGTCAGTAAACACTGCGGGTTGAACGCTGCATACATCTGCAGCATCCAACCCACAGCATCTAGCTGTTACAGCATAGTGGAGGGGATTTCCAGAAATCCCAACTCCACTATGCGTTAAGACACCTCCCTGCGTAAACGGACATGCTGCGCGTCTTTCCAGACCGCAGCATATCAATTTATATAGTGGAGATGCTCCGTCTCCGCTGCTTAAATAACCCATGCACTTTCATTAGATGTGGTAAAACCGCATCATCTTTATAGTTACATGCGTATTAAGTGCGGTAACGCAGCTTACTACACATGTGTACTAATTTACATAACGGTGAATCTTGTGATACAGCCGGACGTACATGACGCAGAAAGTGGAGGAAAGCACAGAGAGAGGTCCCCTCCTTTTTAATAAATAAATAAATAATAATGTAAAAAAAATAGCGTGGGGTCCCCCTTTATATGTTAACCAGCCAGAGTAAAGCAGACTACTGGGAATGGCATTTCAGGCTCATAAGGATCCAATATCCATGAACCTTACCAGCTTGATAATACCAGGCCGCAGCAGTCTGCTTACCTTGGACGGTTAGCAAAAATAGTGGGATCCTCTCCAAAAAAAAAAAGGTGTGGGGTCCCCCTATTTTTGTTAACCAGCCAAGGAAAAAGCAGGCAGCTACAGCCTGATATTCTCAGGCTGGCAAGGCCCATGGATTTTGGCCCTCACCAGCCTAAAAATAGCAGCCTGCAGCCACCCCACAATTGGCACATCCAAAGATGCATTAATTGTGGCACTTTACCCTGCTCTTCTCACTTGCCCAGTAGTGGTGGCAAGTGGGGTAATATTTGTGGGGTTGATGTCACCTTTGTATTGTCAGGTGACATCAAGCCCATGGATTAGTAATGGAGAAATGTCTATAAGACACCCATCCAATACTAATCCTATAGTTATATGGTAAATAAAGACTCAGCCAGAATAAAGTCATTTAATAATCTTAATTAACCATATTTACTGCATAGCCTAATCCCCAACGCCCTCTCCTGCAAAGGAAGCAAAAAAAAATACTCCCTGTCCGACGTTGTCCATTTACCGAGAGTCCCACGACAAGTCCAGATCTGCCACCATCCAACCTGACATCCAGACACAGCAGAGCTTGTAGATGACCATCGGAGATAACTCGGTCTCCAGCGGTCACTTGCACTGCAGTTCTCACGATCAGCTGATCAGCTGACCGTCAGAACTTTGCTAGTGATCGGAGATAACCCCAGCGGTCATGTGCACGGCAGTTCTCACAGTCAGCTGATCTCATCGCAAGAACTGCAGTGGACGTGAACTTCCAACTGAAACAAGGTAAGACATTATTTAAATTAGTACACATGCATAGTAAACTGCGTTTCTGCACTTACTACGCATGTGACTATAAAGATGATGTGGTTTTACAGCATCTAATGATAGTATATGGGAAACTTATGTTGCAGAGACTGAGCGTCTCCGCCACATAAATAGACATGCTGCGGTCTGGAAAGACATGCCGTATGTCCGTTTACTCAGGGAGCCGCAGGCATCTTTTAACGCATAGTAGAGATGGGATTTCTTGAAATCCCCTTCACTATATGTTAGGGCTAGTGGAACGCACCAAATAATAAGAGAGAATAAGGCGCTACAAAACTAATAATTAAACTGCGAACTGTGCCATACTGGCGGACGCCACTAACCACCCTGACTTGGGTTAAAGAAGCGCTCTAATGGCGCGTGGCACCGTACTGGCGGTCACAGCAGTAGACGCTGTTTCGTGTGTAAACGCTGTGAGTTCAGCCAGGCGCTAGATTGCAGCCATACACCTTACGCAAACAGTCATACACAAGGGATGGGTTTTTTAAGGAACGACTTGCACTCATCAACACACACATGATTACAATTGTACACTAGCGCATGGCCATGCGGTCATGCAAAGCTTATATAGCTGCAGCATGTATAGGACCTTCCAATAAAGGACCAATAGGAAGCTGCCACAGAAATTTAGCACCTTCAGGACCTTCCTGGAGGACCAATGGGAACCGCTGCAGCATCTGAGCATGTGACCCTCGATCTCCAACGGGAGATCTCACCCTGAGCATGCTCAGAAGGGAAAAAGCAGGACTTAGTCCCAAAAGCGTCTGCTCGCCGCTGCCCAGCACTGGCTTCAATGGCAGAAGCAGGAAAAGCAGCAGTAACCCCATGCACAGAGTGAGACTGAGCAAGACGCTGGGACCGACGTCTCCGCTGAGCAGTCTCCACTGCGGCTGGAGAAGAATGGGAGACCGCAGCAGAGATGGTTCGAGATTCCCCCTGTGCAGAGGCGGGAACTCGACACCTAACACTATACTGTAACATCTGGACATTGCGTGTTTAACGCTGTGGCTGTACGCAGAGTCAAATCCGCAGAGTTTACTGACCGTGGAAACGTACCCTAACAATTCAATCTTACAATTCTTAGGGTCCCCACAGACTCAGTGTATTTTTCATCCACCCAGCTACTAACAATTGCGGTTGCAGAGGTTGTGACCATGCGCCTTTTCTGGGGTGGCTGGGGGCAGATGTTTTTTGCCGGGGGGGGGGGGGGGGGAAATAACCATGGCCCCTCTCTAGGCTATGAATATCAGCCTGCAGCTGTCTGCATAGCCTTTCTGGCTAATAATTATAGGGGGACCCCACGTCATTTTTTTAAGGGTCCCCCTATTTTGATAGCCAGTAAAGGCTAAATATATAGCTGCGGGCTGAGATTCATAGCCTGGGAATCTCCATGAGTATTAACCCCTTCCCAGCCTATAAACAGTGGCCCCCGGCATCGGTTTTCCCTCTCTGGTGCAGAAAATTGTGTGGGAGCCCATGCCATTTTTAAAATTAAAAAACACCACAAAAAAATTATCAGATATTGCGTTTAAGGCCAGGGTCACACTTGCGAGAAACTCGCTCAAGTCTCGCACCTCAATATCCGACAGTGCTGCTGGCACTCGGGACTGGAGTGTGCGGTTGCATGTATTTCTATGCAGCTGGACACTCCGGTCCCAGTGCCGGAGGCAGTGCCGGGTACTGAGGTGCGAGACTCGTGCGAGTTTCTCGCAAGTGTGACCCAGGCCGAACGCAGATTGTGTGTGTGTGTGTGTCTTTATTTAACTCTTTATGTACCATTTTATTATGTTTATTACTAAACATCGGTCTTGGTATTATCTATCTGTCTATCTATCTATAAATATATCTATCTATCCCATATCTATCTATCTATAGATAGATAGATATTAGATAGATATATCTATAGATAGGCAGATAGATATATCTACAGATAGATAGATAGATAGCTAGATAGATAGATAGATAGATAGGTAGATAGATATTTGGATAGATAGATATATCTATAGATAGATATATCTACAGATAGATATATCTATAGATAGATAGATAGATAAATAGATAGATAGATCTATCTACCATCTATCTATCTATCTATCTATCTATCTATCTAGCTGTGTGTGCAAACATTATTCTTCAATGGAGTATGTAAATGAAGAGGATGGACAAGAAATGTCATCACAATTCTTTTTTTTTTTGTTAAATAATAGATCTTTATTTAGCCTATAAAAACGTATACAAATCTGCATGAAAAAACGCATGAAAATCCTCACCAAAAATGCATAAAAAACAAATGGATTTTTACCTGCGTTTTCTGACAAGAGATGCAGATTCTGTGCAGAAAATTCTTCAGACAAATCTGCAACGTGTGCACATACCCTTAGAGTGTACTATAGGTTAAGTAAATGTACCTAGGCCTCCACAGCCCGAGTACTGTGTACAGTAACATAGTAACATAGTAACATAGTTAGTAAGGCCGAAAAAAGACATTTGTCCATCCAGTTCAGCCTATATTCCATCATAATAAATCCCCATATCTACGTCCTACTACAGAACCTAATAATTGTATGATACAATATTGTTCTGCTCCAGGAAGACATCCAGGCCTCTCTTGAACCCCTCGACTGAGTTCGCCATCACCACCTCCTCAGGCAAGCAATTCCAGATTCTCACTGCCCTAACAGTAAAGAATCCTCTTCTATGTTGGTGGAAAAACTTTCTCTCCTCCAGACGCAAAGAATGCCCCCTTGTGCCTGTCACCTTCCTTGGTATAAACAGATCCTCAGCGAGATATTTGTATTGTCCCCTTATATACTTATACATGGTTATTAGATCGCCCCTCAGTCGTCTTTTTTCTAGACTAAATAATCCTAATTTCGCTAATCTATCTGGGTATTGTAGTTCTCCCATCCCCTTTATTAATTTTGTTGCCCTCCTTTGTACTCTCTCTAGTTCCATTATATCCTTCCTGAGCACCGGTGCCCAAAACTGGACACAGTACTCCATGTGCGGTCTAGCTAGGGATTTGTACAGAGGCAGTATAATGCTCTCATCATGTGTATCCAGACCTCTTTTAATGCACCCCATGATCCTGTTTGCCTTGGCAGCTGCTGCCTGGCACTGGCTGCTCCAGGTAAGTTTATCATTAACTAGGATCCCCAAGTCCTTCTCCCTGTCAGATTTACCCAGTGGTTTCCCATTCAGTGTGTAATGGTGATATTGATTCCTTCTTCTCATGTGTATAACCTTACATTTATCATTGTTAAACCTCATCTGCCACATTTCAGCCCAAGTTTCCAACTTATCCAGATCCATCTGTAGCAGAATACTATCTTCTCTTGTATTAACTGCTTTACATAGTTTTGTATCATCTGCAAATATCGATATTTTACTGTGCAAACCTTCTACCAGATCATTAATGAATATGTTGAACATGTCCCAATACCGACCCCTGCGGTACCCCACTGGTCACAGCGACCCAGTTAGAGACTATACCATTTATAACCACCCTCTGCTTTCTATCACTAAGCCAGTTACTAACCCATTTACACACATTTTCCCCCAGACCAAGCATTCTCATTTTGTGTACCAACCTCTTGTGCGGCACAGTATCAAACGCTTTGGAAAAATCGAGATATACCATGTCCAATGATAATCATATTATCAATAGTGATCAATTTGTCCAAATGTGTTTATTATAGACTAAGTTGTTAATAAATTGTTCTAGTTCTTAGTTCTTGCTATATTTTATTGTGTTTAATGGCATGAATTATTTTTCTCTGGATGATTCTTAAAGAGACTCTGTTAGTAAGATCAACCTTCCTCCAAATCCCATATATTGACATGCAGGCTTTTGATATCTAAATCCATCAACACCTTTATATCTTATACCTGTTGCTGCATTTCTAAAAAAAAAAAAAAACATTTTAGTTATATGCAAAAGAGGTGTTAAGGGCTCTTGTCGTGACAGAGCACTACCCTTTTAAGGTTGTTTACCCGCCCAGCACCAGCCTTTTTAGCTTGTTTCATTGCTCACTGTCTGATTTCCTATAATTTAGCTTTCAAATATATCTATGCCCATACATGACGTTTCAGGCGATAATCTTGCTGACAGATTCCCTTTAATTCATTGTTTATTCCTTTTGTTGTTTGACTTAATTGAAAAGTTTCTGATGATCTCAAAGTTCTTCCAGGTTCCTGTTGCTTAGTGTTCCCTAGACACTGTTTTTATTCTTATTTCTATGCTCCATTTGTGCTTTATCACGCTAGTCAAGAAGTTTCATTGTTTTTGCTCATCGCATTCTCTGCTTTCACACATTACATTCCCTAACTTCTGAAGTCTTTGACTCAATCCCCAATGATTCCTAGGCCTTGATAAGAAACATATTTCTCAGCAGGCATGGACTGGTCCACAGAAAGCAGGTGAATTCCCTGGTGGGCCGCCGTGCAGGAGTTGGCCCTTCATCACCATATGCTGTATGAGCAGTAGTTTGTACAATACACTTGATTCCCTATGTACAGACAAAGGCAGAATCTCATCATTAATTTAAGTACCCAGTTTATTATCATATAGAAGTAGAGATACATTTTTGAAAGAGTGCAATTTAATTTGCATATAGTTTAAGAGTGGCCCCCAGAGTCAATTTTACTGGTGGGCCCTTGGCACCCCAGTATGACACTGTTTCCCAGTAGCCAGAAAGGAGAAATCAACTTTGCTAAAATGGAGAGCTGTCCCAAAATATAAAGCCCCATCAGGGTCTGCTGTGCTCTTTTTATAGTTTAGACTGAGACAGGTAATATGTCAAACATGTCTGTCTATGTTATGTACAACCTTACATTACGCTGGGTACCTGACATACCTAATCATATTGGAGGTGATTGGGGTAAAGATCTGGATGCTTAACTGGGCCTTACATGAGGCTCTATAAACGAGGCTGGTAATCAGCTGTGAGTATTACAAAACTCATAGTCAAATGGTCTCCAACTAGTAACTTTTAGCTTTTGCAAATAAATATACAGCTCCAAAATTTAAAGCAGGGGTGGGCAATTAATTTTCCCAAGGGGCCACATTAGAGAACATGACTGTTGTGGAGGGCCGAACTAATAGCTTGAATTTATTCTACTCAATATTAATTTATTAATATTAATTGTATCACTCAATATTGAGCATTATTAAGTATGCTGACAACCCCTTATATATCTTTGAACCCCCCACAGCCCCTTATATACTGCATGAGCCTCATACAGCCTACTACGTAGGCTGATACATGTTGGCACCAATGACACGGCAAGGAAGGACCTACCGACAATCTGCAAGGACTTTGAAGAGTTGGGGAAGAAAGTAAAGGAACTGGATGCACAGGTAGTTTTTTCTTCTATCCTTCCAGTAGACGGGCATGGCACCAGGAGATGGAACAGGATCCTTGATGCAAACAACTGGCTAAGACGATGGTGCAGACAACAAGGATTTGGATTCCTGGACCACGGTGTGAATTACTGGTATGATGGACTCCTCGCCAGAGACGGACTACACCTCAACAAACCTGGGAAACACACATTCGCCAGAAGACTCGCTACACTCATCAGGAGGGCGTTAAACTAGAAGAAGAGGGGACGGGAAGAAAAACATTAGACTCGAACAAAGACGACCCAGGAAAACATACTCAGAAGGGAGGTAAGAACATTTCTAAAACAATCCACAGTGAGGAGATTGGAACAAAACAAAATCCTCTAAACTGCATGCTCGCAAACGCCAGAAGCCTGACAAACAAGATGGAAGAACTAGAAGCAGAAATATCTACAGGTAACTTTGACATAGTGGGAATAACCGAGACATGGTTAGATGAAAGCTATGACTGGGCAGTTAACTTACAGGGTTACAGTCTGTTTAGAAAGGATCGTAAAAATCGGAGAGGAGGAGGGGTTTGTCTCTATGTAAAGTCTTGTCTAAAGTCCACTTTAAGGGAGGATATTAGCGAAGGGAATGAGGATGTCGAGTCCATATGGGTTGAAATTCATGGAGGGAAAAATGGTAACAAAATTCTCATTGGGGTCTGTTACAAACCCCCAAATATAACAGAAAGCATGGAAAGTCTACTTCTAAAGCAGATAGATGAAGCTGCAACCCATAATGAGGTCCTGGTTATGGGGGACTTTAACTACCCGGATATTAACTGGGAAACAGAAACCTGTGAAACCCATAAAGGCAACAGGTTTCTGCTAATAACCAAGAAAAATTATCTTTCACAATTGGTGCAGAATCCAACCAGAGGAGCAGCACTTTTAGACCTAATACTATCTAATAGACCTGACAGAATAACAAATCTGCAGGTGGTTGGGCATTTAGGAAATAGCGACCACAAAGTGGCCAGAGACCCCTCCTCCACCAATGCTGACTGCGGTAGACGGCGAGCTAGTGGGCGGGCACGGTGCGGCCTGCAGACCTCAGGTTTTCAGCCCCACGGTTGTCTCAGCCAGCCAGGTCTGGGTTAAAGGATTTCCTGTGGTGGGTTGATTTACAGCTAATGAGTTGCAGGTTGGAGGAAATTGGTATAGACTGTGACTATTAACTTGGTTCAAAAATGACAATTTGAATAGTAACATGCATTAAAGGGGTTCTGTGATGCCGAGGAGATGCATGTATACTCAGCAGGTATAATGTATATTTCCTATATTAGGACAGGTGCATGACATATGTTGCTTTTGCACGCGTGTTACCAGGTACGTGTAGAGACAACATCATCAATATTGCTCATCTTCTGATGTGAAATATGTCATCAACATATAGGAATATTTTACAAAAAAAATACATGAGCTTCATAGAAAACAGTTAACTTTCCTCTAAAAGACACATAATTGAGAAGAATGATATAAAGGGTGTTTCTCTTTCCCCCATAACGGCACCACGGAGAGAGGGATCCACCCTCAGGGACAGGAAACCTACAGGTGAAAAAGGCGGTACCGCTCTCCCACATCAGTTGGTTTCCTGTCCCTGATGGGGAACCTACAGCACGTACCTTCAGATCTTCGTGGGATGTTGGGGGCCGAACCAGTGCGGTATAAGGCAGTGGGCTCCTTGCCTCGGCTGGGTCGGTAACATATCTTCCCCGAATCACCACCGCCAGGGTTGGCGGACCTTGAGGGTGAGAGGGGAGAGGCAGTGAAGGAGGAACAAGTCTGCCGATCCGGGGAAAAAAAAAATAATGTGTCTTTCCCCATGGTGGAGTAACGGGGGTCACTAGAGGGGATTCTCACGCCGGGGGCACTGGAGCGTCGGAGCCACATAGTGGAGAGTGGCGGCAGCCACTAAACCCACATGGTGCAGGCCTTCTGCGCAGATCGCAGGGCCAAGGGAGAGCGGAGACGCCGGCATTCATGCGCACATGCTTTTCCCACAAGAATGAGAGGGTGCAGTGCACTACTGGGCAATTTCGCAGTGCGCATGCGCGAAGGGTCATTTCTGGCAGCAGCGTGGTGCATTACTGGGAAATAAAAATTACACTGCGCTGCGCTTCCCGGAGCGGTGATACGGAGGGAGCAAGCATATTTAAACCCCCTAAAGAGGAGCAGAAGCATCCACAGTCACGATGAGTGACCACGGAGAGCAGCAAATTGAATAGGAGGTTCATCGGAAGTCCCCTAAGCAGGTGCAGCGGCAGATGCACAAGCAGCGCCAGCACCCATAGCGACAGCGCAAAATAGACACCTCATCCCAGCAGCGCAGTAGCAGCAGTCGCCCAGGATCGCAGTGCAGCCAAAGCTCCACCAAAACGACACGGCCAGAACTGGATCCAGTTGTGGACATAATCCCTAGGCCTGAGACGGTCCAAATGTGTTTATTATAGACTAAGTTGTTAATAAATTGTTCTAGTTCTTAGTTCTTGCTATATTTTATTGTGTTTAATGGCATGAATTATTTTTCTCTGGATGATTCTTAAAGAGACTCTGTTAGTAAGATCAACCTTCCTCCAAATCCCATATATTGACATGCAGGCTTTTGATATCTAAATCCATCAACACCTTTATATCTTATACCTGTTGCTGCATTTCTAAAAAAAAAAAAAAACATTTTAGTTATATGCAAAAGAGGTGTTAAGGGCTCTTGTCGTGACAGAGCACTACCCTTTTAAGGTTGTTTACCCGCCCAGCACCAGCCTTTTTAGCTTGTTTCATTGCTCACTGTCTGATTTCCTATAATTTAGCTTTCAAATATATCTATGCCCATACATGACGTTTCAGGCGATAATCTTGCTGACAGATTCCCTTTAATTCATTGTTTATTCCTTTTGTTGTTTGACTTAATTGAAAAGTTTCTGATGATCTCAAAGTTCTTCCAGGTTCCTGTTGCTTAGTGTTCCCTAGACACTGTTTTTATTCTTATTTCTATGCTCCATTTGTGCTTTATCACGCTAGTCAAGAAGTTTCATTGTTTTTGCTCATCGCATTCTCTGCTTTCACACATTACATTCCCTAACTTCTGAAGTCTTTGACTCAATCCCCAATGATTCCTAGGCCTTGATAAGAAACATATTTCTCAGCAGGCATGGACTGGTCCACAGAAAGCAGGTGAATTCCCTGGTGGGCCGCCGTGCAGGAGTTGGCCCTTCATCACCATATGCTGTATGAGCAGTAGTTTGTACAATACACTTGATTCCCTATGTACAGACAAAGGCAGAATCTCATCATTAATTTAAGTACCCAGTTTATTATCATATAGAAGTAGAGATACATTTTTGAAAGAGTGCAATTTAATTTGCATATAGTTTAAGAGTGGCCCCCAGAGTCAATTTTACTGGTGGGCCCTTGGCACCCCAGTATGACACTGTTTCCCAGTAGCCAGAAAGGAGAAATCAACTTTGCTAAAATGGAGAGCTGTCCCAAAATATAAAGCCCCATCAGGGTCTGCTGTGCTCTTTTTATAGTTTAGACTGAGACAGGTAATATGTCAAACATGTCTGTCTATGTTATGTACAACCTTACATTACGCTGGGTACCTGACATACCTAATCATATTGGAGGTGATTGGGGTAAAGATCTGGATGCTTAACTGGGCCTTACATGAGGCTCTATAAACGAGGCTGGTAATCAGCTGTGAGTATTACAAAACTCATAGTCAAATGGTCTCCAACTAGTAACTTTTAGCTTTTGCAAATAAATATACAGCTCCAAAATTTAAAGCAGGGGTGGGCAATTAATTTTCCCAAGGGGCCACATTAGAGAACATGACTGTTGTGGAGGGCCGAACTAATAGCTTGAATTTATTCTACTCAATATTAATTTATTAATATTAATTGTATCACTCAATATTGAGCATTATTAAGTATGCTGACAACCCCTTATATATCTTTGAACCCCCCACAGCCCCTTATATACTGCATGAGCCTCATACAGCCTACTACGTAGGCTGATACATGTTGGCACCAATGACACGGCAAGGAAGGACCTACCGACAATCTGCAAGGACTTTGAAGAGTTGGGGAAGAAAGTAAAGGAACTGGATGCACAGGTAGTTTTTTCTTCTATCCTTCCAGTAGACGGGCATGGCACCAGGAGATGGAACAGGATCCTTGATGCAAACAACTGGCTAAGACGATGGTGCAGACAACAAGGATTTGGATTCCTGGACCACGGTGTGAATTACTGGTATGATGGACTCCTCGCCAGAGACGGACTACACCTCAACAAACCTGGGAAACACACATTCGCCAGAAGACTCGCTACACTCATCAGGAGGGCGTTAAACTAGAAGAAGAGGGGACGGGAAGAAAAACATTAGACTCGAACAAAGACGACCCAGGAAAACATACTCAGAAGGGAGGTAAGAACATTTCTAAAACAATCCACAGTGAGGAGATTGGAACAAAACAAAATCCTCTAAACTGCATGCTCGCAAACGCCAGAAGCCTGACAAACAAGATGGAAGAACTAGAAGCAGAAATATCTACAGGTAACTTTGACATAGTGGGAATAACCGAGACATGGTTAGATGAAAGCTATGACTGGGCAGTTAACTTACAGGGTTACAGTCTGTTTAGAAAGGATCGTAAAAATCGGAGAGGAGGAGGGGTTTGTCTCTATGTAAAGTCTTGTCTAAAGTCCACTTTAAGGGAGGATATTAGCGAAGGGAATGAGGATGTCGAGTCCATATGGGTTGAAATTCATGGAGGGAAAAATGGTAACAAAATTCTCATTGGGGTCTGTTACAAACCCCCAAATATAACAGAAAGCATGGAAAGTCTACTTCTAAAGCAGATAGATGAAGCTGCAACCCATAATGAGGTCCTGGTTATGGGGGACTTTAACTACCCGGATATTAACTGGGAAACAGAAACCTGTGAAACCCATAAAGGCAACAGGTTTCTGCTAATAACCAAGAAAAATTATCTTTCACAATTGGTGCAGAATCCAACCAGAGGAGCAGCACTTTTAGACCTAATACTATCTAATAGACCTGACAGAATAACAAATCTGCAGGTGGTTGGGCATTTAGGAAATAGCGACCACAAAGTGGCCAGAGACCCCTCCTCCACCAATGCTGACTGCGGTAGACGGCGAGCTAGTGGGCGGGCACGGTGCGGCCTGCAGACCTCAGGTTTTCAGCCCCACGGTTGTCTCAGCCAGCCAGGTCTGGGTTAAAGGATTTCCTGTGGTGGGTTGATTTACAGCTAATGAGTTGCAGGTTGGAGGAAATTGGTATAGACTGTGACTATTAACTTGGTTCAAAAATGACAATTTGAATAGTAACATGCATTAAAGGGGTTCTGTGATGCCGAGGAGATGCATGTATACTCAGCAGGTATAATGTATATTTCCTATATTAGGACAGGTGCATGACATATGTTGCTTTTGCACGCGTGTTACCAGGTACGTGTAGAGACAACATCATCAATATTGCTCATCTTCTGATGTGAAATATGTCATCAACATATAGGAATATTTTACAAAAAAAATACATGAGCTTCATAGAAAACAGTTAACTTTCCTCTAAAAGACACATAATTGAGAAGAATGATATAAAGGGTGTTTCTCTTTCCCCCATAACGGCACCACGGAGAGAGGGATCCACCCTCAGGGACAGGAAACCTACAGGTGAAAAAGGCGGTACCGCTCTCCCACATCAGTTGGTTTCCTGTCCCTGATGGGGAACCTACAGCACGTACCTTCAGATCTTCGTGGGATGTTGGGGGCCGAACCAGTGCGGTATAAGGCAGTGGGCTCCTTGCCTCGGCTGGGTCGGTAACATATCTTCCCCGAATCACCACCGCCAGGGTTGGCGGACCTTGAGGGTGAGAGGGGAGAGGCAGTGAAGGAGGAACAAGTCTGCCGATCCGGGGAAAAAAAAAATAATGTGTCTTTCCCCATGGTGGAGTAACGGGGGTCACTAGAGGGGATTCTCACGCCGGGGGCACTGGAGCGTCGGAGCCACATAGTGGAGAGTGGCGGCAGCCACTAAACCCACATGGTGCAGGCCTTCTGCGCAGATCGCAGGGCCAAGGGAGAGCGGAGACGCCGGCATTCATGCGCACATGCTTTTCCCACAAGAATGAGAGGGTGCAGTGCACTACTGGGCAATTTCGCAGTGCGCATGCGCGAAGGGTCATTTCTGGCAGCAGCGTGGTGCATTACTGGGAAATAAAAATTACACTGCGCTGCGCTTCCCGGAGCGTTGATACGGAGGGAGCAAGCATATTTAAACCCCCTAAAGAGGAGCAGAAGCATCCACAGTCACGATGAGTGACCACGGAGAGCAGCAAATTGAATAGGAGGTTCATCGGAAGTCCCCTAAGCAGGTGCAGCGGCAGATGCACAAGCAGCGCCAGCACCCATAGCGACAGCGCAAAGTAGACACCTCATCCCAGCAGCGCAGTAGCAGCAGTCGCCCAGGATCGCAGTGCAGCCAAAGCTCCACCAAAACGACACGGCCAGAACTGGATCCAGTTGTGGACATAATCCCTAGGCCTGAGACGGTATCTCTCTTTGTACAGGAGGGTGAGTGATCTCCGTGAAAGTCCGCTCATTAATGAGGGGTTCTCATGGCTAAGAATGATGTCTGTTTCAGACCCCTGGGTCCTACCAGACACTCCAGATCTTTTGTGCCAGGGACCAGTATATCACCCCGCATAAATTTTTTTTACACATGACAGCTTGGCTTTTGAGCGGGAACTCCTAAGCAGTTGGGGTTTCTTGTCAAACTTAGTATCCACTCTATTGCAGAGTAGAAAACCAGTAACCACTAAAGCATATGGGAAGGTATGGAAAAAATTCATTTCAGTTTCAGCTTCTGAACCAACTGGGGAAATCCCAATAGACAAAATCCTAGAGTTCTTACAGAAAGGGTTAGAACAGGGATTGGCTACCAGCACCTTGAAAGTACAGGTGGCGGCCTTGGGAGCATTGTACAACCAAGACTTAGCCAAAAATCATTGGATTATGAGATTTATTAGAGCCTCAAGTAGATCCAGGCCTATCCCTCTCCATACTACTCCTCCCTGTGACCTACATTTAGTACTAAATGCATTAACTGAAACTCCTTTTGAACCCCTGCCTGAGATTCCTTTAAAAATCTTATCTCTTAAGACCTCGCTTCTTGTAGCCTTAACTTCTGCCCGTCGCATTAGTGATATATAAGCTTTATCAGCGTACCCACCCTTCACACAAATACTTGAAGAGAGTCATTCTTTGGACCGACCCAGCTTACCTCCTCAAAGTTGCATCACAGTTCCATAGGACCCAGGAAATCTCCTTGCCCTCATTCTGTCCCAGTCCCAAGAGTAAGAGGGAAGAAGTACTGCATACTTTAGATGTAAAGAGATGCCTGGTCCAATATCTGACAGCTACAAGAGAGTGTAGAAAGGATAGGGCTCTGTTTGTCTGCTTTCAGGGTCCACAGAAGGGACAAGAAGCGTCGAAGGCCACACTGGCAAGATGGATAAGAGACGCCATCACCCTATCCTACTCCTCTAGTGGAGCAGTCATCCCGGAGGATATAAGAGCCCATTCAACCAGAGCAGTGGCATCGTCCTGGGCGGAGAGAGCCGGCGCTTCAATAGACCAGATATGTAGAGCCGCCACTTGGTCTTCTCCCTCTACATTTTTCAAACATTACCGCCTAGACTTGACCTCTTCTTCGAATCTCACCTTTGGGAAAAGGGTTCTGGAGGTAGTGGTCTACCCTAATGTACAATCTTTGTAATTCTTTCCGTGGTGCCGTCATGGGGGAAAGAGAAAATCGTAGTTACTGACGGCACCCGTACATTCCCTCCCTTCACGCACAGGTGTGCACACTAGAGTTAGTTAGTTATTAGTATTTAGTCACGTGGTGCCTCTATTAAGCTGAATTTGAATCATTTTGTTTTGTATAACCAATTGAGTTGCAGTTGAAAGTTCTGTATAAGGCTCTGTAAACCAATTGATGTGGGAGAGAGGTCCCGCCTTTTTCACCTGTAGGTTTCCTGTCCCTGAGGACGGATCCCCTCTCTCCTTGGTGCCGTCATGGGATCAGAGAAATACCGTTATCGGTAAGTAACTCCGATTTTTGAAAGCCCTTTGTAGATTTTGCAGTTCTCATACTTTGCAGTGACAAGGGGCAATACCCCGAAACACCGTGTTGGTAAATTGAGATTCTGATTTGGCTTTTATCCTAAGTCATATTGCAAGACTTATTAAAGGGTCGATAATGACTTGTAGGATTACTACTCCCAACTGTGGCGCTATAGAGTTCAACTCCTTTTCCTCACTGAAGAGGCAATTTGCATGTTTAATGTATAGATTGTTGTATAGATATCTTGTTTAAAGAGAATCCGTCAGTAGGTTTTTGCTGTGTAATCTGAGGACAGCATGATGTAGAGGCTAAGACACAGATTTCAGGGGTGTGTCACATGTCATACTGTGTGCTGTTGTTTCCATATACTGAATGTTTTATCACCAGGAAATTATCACTGCCCAGAAGAGCTTCCTTAAGCCAAGTGATCCAACTCCACCCCTTCCTGTTAAGGCTAGCGGAACGCACCAAATAATAAGACAGATAGAGTATGGTGCGTTCGCAGCCCGGGGTCCACCGTGCAGAGATGGAACCTGCTGCCAAGTAATGACGGACTATATGGCGGTACAAAGTGAATACACACATGGGCTAACCTCACCCTGTGTGAAGGAAGCGAACCCTGTTACGTCACAGGGCCGTGGTACCGCACCAAGAGCGCAAGCAACGAGTCTCAGAACTCAATCCCAAGACACAGGATTTGAGTACATAGACCTCATGCGCTCGACACCGCTACTGAGGTGTCAAACTGACAGCAATAGAAGCACGAGAGTGCATGCAGTGCCGCACTGGCAAACGCCACTAACCACCCAGGCTTGGGTGCAGTGCCGCACTGGCAAACGCCACTAACCACCCAGGCTTGGGTCAGGAAAGCGCTGTGAAAGCACAAGGCGCCGCACTGGCGGTCACAGCAATAAGACGCTGTATTGTGTGTTTACATGCTGATGGCTAAGTCGGGCGCTAGATAGCAAACATACACCTTCCGCGAACAGTCATCCAATAGGGAGGGTTATTTAAAGAGCGACTTTCACTCACAACACACACACATTTACAAATGTAAACTAGCGCATGGCCGTGCGGTCATGCGCAGCTTATATAGTTGCAGCACGTTCAGGACCTTCCAATAAAGGACCAATGGGAAGCTGCTACCAAAGTTTTGCCCTTTCAGGACCTTCCTGGAGGACCAATGGGATGTGCTGCAGTACCTGAGCATGTGACCCTCGATCTCCAATGGGAGATCTTGCCCTGGGCATGCTCAGAAAGAGAAAAGCAGGACTTAGCCCCAAAAGCATCTGCTCGCCGCTGCCCAACACTGACTTCAATGGCAGAAGCAGGAAAAGCAGCAGTAACTCTTTGTACCGAGTGAGACTGAGCAAGACGCTGGGACCGACGTCTCTGCTGAGCAGACTCCACTGTGGCTGGATAAGAATGGGAGACCGCAGCGGAGATGGCTCGAGATTCCCCTTGTGCAGAAGCGGGAACTCGACACCTAACATTATCCCCCCTCCTAGGACCCCCCCCTCCTTAGGCCTCGCTACGCTCGAAGGCAGCAATGAGCTGTGGGGCCCGAATGTTTTCAGCAGGCTCCCAGGACCTGTCCTCTGGGCCATAACCCTTCCAATCCACCAGATAGAACTTTTTGCCACGTACCACCTTGCACCCCAAAATAGCGTTCACCTCGTAATCGTCCGTAGACGAACCCGATGTCCCGGCAGATGACTCGGAAAACCAGAACATGTATACGGGTTTCAAGAGGGACACATGAAAGATGTCGGTGATACCCAAGCGTGGAGGAAGGGCCAGATGGTAGACCACAGGGTTAACCTGTTCAAGGACCTTGAAGGGACCCAAATAGCGAGGTGCAAACTTAGTGGACTCAACACGCAGCCTGATGTTTTGGGCGGAGAGCCACACTAAGTCGCCAGGAGCAAAGGTCGGAGCGGGACGCCGATGAGCATCGGCGGAGGACCTCATTCTCTCCTTGGAGGCCCGAATGGCATCCTGAGTGCGGTCCCAAATGTCCCGTGCCTCCAAAGCCCAGTCTGCCACCCTGGAGTCAGCAGAAGACACAGGCATGGGCACAGGGACACGCGGATGCTGGCCGTAATTTAGGAGGAATGGAGTCTGACCGGTGGAGTCGGCTATGGCGTTGTGAAGCGCAAACTCTGCCCACGGTAGCAAGGATGCCTAGTCATCCTGCCTGGCAGAAACAAAATGTCGTAAATATGTGACCAAGGTCTGGTTGGCCCTCTCTACCAACCCATTCGTCTCAGGATGATATGCCGAAGAGAGATTCAACTCAATACTGAGTAGATGACAAAGCTCTCTCCAGAATCGAGACGCAAACTGGGGACCCCGGTCACTAACAATTTTGTCTGGCATACCGTGTAGGCGAAAGATATGTTTGATGAACAAGACAGCCAACGCCCGTGCAGAAGGTAGCCGTGGAAGAGGCACCAAGTGCACCATTTTCGGAAAAATGGTCGTTGATCACCCAGATAATGGTGCAGTTACGAGACTTGGGTAAGCCCACCACAAAGTCCATCCTGAACATCTCCCAGGGCCTGTCCGCCACCGGCAGAGGGTAAAGCAAACCAGCTGGCCGTTGCCGAGGGGACTTGTTCTTGGCGCAAGAGACACACGCCCGAACATATTCTGCGACATCACGAGCCATATGCGGCCACCAGTATGTCCTCGCCAGTAACTCAGATGTCCTTTTGGAACCAAAATGTCCACCCACCCTGGACGAGTGTGCCCAAGAGAGAACCTCCGGTCGCAAACTGGATGGTACAAAAGTCTTGCCCAGAGGCACAGACTCTAGCGAAACTGGGGCCACAGTTCTCAAGCTCTCGGTGGGGACAATAAGCCGAGGCTCCTCTTCCTCCTCCGCAGATGACACAACGGAGTGAGAGAGAGAGCGTCGGCCCGAATGTTCTTCTCCCCAGAAAGAAAATGGAGGGTGAAATGAAACCGGGAGAAGAATAAGGACCATCTGGCCTGGCGAGAATTCAACCGCTGGGCTGTCTGCAGGTACACCAAATTTTTATGGTCTGTGAAGACTTGGAAGGGAAAACGTGCTCCCTCCAAGAGATGTCTCCACTCCGAGAAAGCCAACTTCATGGCTAGCAACTCCTTGTCCCCGGTGGAATAATTCCTCTCTGCTGGTGAGAAGGTCTTAGAAAAGAAGAAGCAAGGATGCTTCCGACCTTGAGCATCCTTTTGGAAGAGGACTGCTCCAGCACCAACAGAAGAGGCATCCACCTCCATGATAAATGGCTTATCAACATCGGGGCGATGTAGGATGGGAGCGCTAGCGAAGTGTGACTTTATGGAGTTAAAGGCCTTGGAGACCTCCTCAGACCACAATTTGGGATTTGCCCCCTTCTTGGTGAGGGCAACCAAGGGAGCTACCAAAGTTGAGAAGTGCGGAATGAACTGGCGATAATAATTAATGAACCCCATAAAGCGCTGCACTGCTTTAAGAGAATGGGGTTCCTGCCAGTCCATCACAGCCTGTAGTTTGGCAGGATCCATAGCCAATCCCTGGGCAGAGATGATGTAGCCTAGGAAAGGTAAGGACTCCTGCTCAAACATACACTTCTCCAACTTGGCATAGAGGGAGTTTGCCCGTAGGAGGTCGAAGACTTTGCAAACATCTCTCCGGTGGAAGTCAATATCTGGAGAGTAGATGAGAATATCATCCAAATAGACTACGACTGAGGTGGAAAGCATATCCCGGAAGATGTCGTTCACAAAGTCTTGGAAAACGGCTGGGGCATTACAGAGCCCGAAAGGCATCACCAGATATTCATAGTGCCCATCCCTGGTGTTAAAAGCCGTCTTCCATTCGTCCCCCTCACGGATGCGAATCAGGTTGTAAGCACCCCGCAGATCTAATTTAGTAAATACCCTTGCTCCCCGAAGCCTATCGAAGAGCTCAGATATCAAGGGCAAAGGATACTTATTCTTAACAGTGATGGCGTTAAGACCCCTGTAGTCTATGCATGGACGCAATTCCCCATTCTTCTTCTGCACGAAGAAGAACCCTGCCCCAGCAGGTGACACTGACTTCCTAATGAATCCTCTTGCCAGATTTTCCTGGATGTACTGTGCCATTGCCTCCGTCTCCGGGAGAGATAACGGATAGACTCGACCCCGGGGAGGCTCAGCACCAGGCAAGAGATCAATAGGACAGTCATAGGGGCGATGGGGTGGAAGGATCTCCACCGCCTTTTTGGAGAACACGTCTGCATAAGACCAATACTGCTTGGGGAGAGAGGATAGATCTGCGGGTACCTCTGTAGTAGCAACCTGAACGCACTCCCTCTGACACCTACCCCCACAAGATTCGCCCCATCCCAGAATTCTGCCTGAGGACCACTCGATATGAGGAGAGTGGTACCGTAGCCAAGGTATTCCCAAGAGGACCTCATCAATTCCCTCAGGAATGACGAGCAGAGATATAATCTCCTGATGAGATGGCGACATGTACAGAGTAAAAGGGATGGTCTGGTGTGTTATCTGTGTGGGCAGTGTCGACCCATTCACCACTCGTACCGTTACTGGTTGAGCTAGCATAACCAGGGGTATTGCGTGACGTTGGGCGAAGGCAGAAGACATAAAATTGCCCTCCGCCCCAGAATCCACGCAGAGCTCTACCGAGTGGGAGAATGAGCCAATAATAATTGTCCCCTTAAAGGACAATTTAGAGGCAAACGTCGCCATGTCTAGTGTACCTCCACCTACTACCACTAGACGCTGACGTTTCCTCGACTGCTGAGGACATCTGGTGGCTAGATGTCCTGACTGCTGGCAAACATGACAGACCTTGAGTGCACAAGCGGTCCGGGACTTAGATCCCGCTTGTGACACTTCCATGGCCTCATGTGACTCAGGAACCAGGACCGGAGATTCCAGAGGTTTGGCGAAGGTAGGAGCCAGCCGAAACCTCTGCCTACACTGGGCTCGCTCTAACCTCTGCTCGTTAAAACGGAGGTCAATTCGAGTGGAGACAGTTATTAACTCCTCCAGTGTGGCAGGAATCTCCCTAGTGGCCAGAGCGTCCTTAACGTGATCAGCCAGGCCCCTCCAAAATATGGGGATAAGGGTTTTATCCGACCAGTCCAGCTCAGAAGCTAAAGTGCGGAATTGGACGGCAAAATGACTGACCAAGGACTCACCCTGAGTTAATGCCAGCAGTTGGAGCGCAGTATCATGGGTGACTTGAGGTCCTAAAAAGACCTGTTTCAGAGTACTCAGGAACAGCGGAGTACTCTGCACCACATGATCGCCACGCTCCCACAGCGGCGTAGCTCATTCCAACGCCCTGTCCGACAAGAGAGACACTATAAATCCCACCTTAGCCCGCTCTGTGGGAAAACGTGCTGCCAGGAGCTCGAGGTGAATAGAGCACTGACTCACGAATCCCCTACAAAATTTGCTATCACCAGAAAAATTTTCTGGCAGCGGGAGGCGAGATAATGTCGGAACAGGGGTGGCAATGGACAAGGTTGCTGCAGCCACGCTAGCAGCCTGTACAGCAACTGCGGTAACATCCACTGCTGAGGTTGAGCTCTCGAGAGCCGCCAACCTACCCTCCAGCTGCTGGATATACCGCAAGGATTGCTGTTTGTCCGTCATTACTAGCCAGACCCTGGCGCTAGTGTAATGTTAAGGCTAGCGTAACGCACCAAATAATAAGACAGATAGAGTATGGTGCGTTCGCAGCCCGGGGTCCACCGTGCAGAGATGGAACCTGCTGCCAAGTAATGACGGACTATATGGCGGTACAAAGTGAATACACACATGGGCTAACCTCACCCTGTGTGAAGGAAGCGAACCCTGTTACGTCACAGGGCCGTGGTACCGCACCAAGAGCGCAAGCAGCGAGTCTCAGAACTCAATCCCAAGACACAGGATTTGAGTACATAGACCTCATGCGCTCGACACCGCTACTGAGGTGTCAGAGTGACAGCAATAGAAGCACGAGAGTGCATGCAGTGCCACACTGGCGAACGCCACTAACCACCCAGGCTTGGGTCAGGAAAGCGCTGTGAAAGCACAAGGCGCCGCACTGGCGGTCACAGCAATAAGACGCTGTATTGTGTGTTTACATGCTGATGGCTAAGTCGGGCGCTAGATAGCAAACATACACCTTCCGCGAACAGTCATCCAATAGGGAGGGTTATTTAAAGAGCGACTTTCACTCACAACACACACACATTTACAAATGTACACTAGCGCATGGCCGTGCGGTCATGCGCAGCTTATATAGTTGCAGCACGTTCAGGACCTTCCAATAAAGGACCAATGGGAAGCTGCTACCAAAGTTTTGCCCTTTCAGGACCTTCCTGGAGGACCAATGGGATGTGCTGCAGTACCTGAGCATGTGACCCTCGATCTCCAATGGGAGATCTTGCCCTGGGCATGCTCAGAAAGAGAAAAGCAGGACTTAGCCCCAAAAGCATCTGCTCGCCGCTGCCCAACACTGACTTCAATGGCAGAAGCAAGAAAAGCAGCAGTAACTCTTTGTACAAAGTGAGACTGAGCAAGACGCTGGGACCGACGTCTCTGCTGAGCAGATTCCACTGCGGCTGGATAAGAATGGGAGACCGCAGCGGAGATGGCTCGAGATTCCCCTTGTGCAGAAGCGGGAACTCGACACCTAACACTTCCTCTGATAAGCAGCTCACTGACAAACAATGTATACAGAAAGCTGGGGTGTGGGCGGGGTTAGCTTTCTGAGCTCTGCTTCATGATACATCTAAGAAGTCTGATTGTGTCCCAACAGCTGCACCCAGTAAACTAAGTGATACATAGCTGGAATCAGGGTCTCTTTGCCTACATCATTCTGCTTTCAGATGAGTTGGCAAAAACCTGCTGATAGATTCCCTTTAACAAGTAGGTGTAATTGCAATGATTGCTGTTTGTGTGTGAATTTGGTTGGTGGGAGAGGGGGAATAACAGAATGTGACACACATGAAAATGAATATTTTTGACTATGACATCCTTTCTAGCAGTCTCTTGTCGTCTCTGAGTAGCATAGAAAAGTCATTTGTCATTCTCCCGCTTTATGACTC
The DNA here is from genome assembly GCF_032444005.1 of Ranitomeya imitator. Classification (NCBI taxonomy): domain Eukaryota; kingdom Metazoa; phylum Chordata; class Amphibia; order Anura; family Dendrobatidae; genus Ranitomeya; species Ranitomeya imitator. The sequence continues at coordinate 1,043,416,852 of NC_091282.1, read as the reverse complement.
TTTGTTATTTATCTTCTTCATTATTTCTTTGTTTAACAAAAAATATAAAAGGGATTTCTAGTACGTAAAGGGCATCTTAATGATAAATTCCCACGGAGGTATAATGCGACACATAATAGGTACAGTGAAATGCCTTACATCACACAGAAAATCTGCTAGAATTAATGACCTTATGTTCTGCACTGAACCTTATTAGTGAGACATAAATTCACTTTCTGTACTTTACCTTAATGCTCTATAAGAACATGTCTGCATTACGTAACCGACGAAATAAAGTTCCAAAGTGCACGCAACAGATGAAGATAAAGACCCTCGTATAGTTAGACATGAGATGAGAGGGAGCTCTGAGAGGGAGATCACAGGCGATATCACAGGAGAGTTAAATATTTGTGTTATTATTCAGAGTATGAAGCAAACGTCTCCATTTTCTGCTCGCCTAGATATGAAATGCAGTGGGTAATGGATTCTGTGGAGCAGGATACCCCCTGGCCATGTACAGCTGATTTCATCTTGTATATTGTGTCTTTCAACTAAAAGGATTGTACTGTAAACTTTAATTTAATCATATGTTTTTTTTTCTCTCTTCTTTTTTCTATTTCTTTTCCTTGAAGAGAGTTATAAAGAAATTCTGTACATCTGCATGCCCGGCCAGTTAAGTGTTGACAGATTGACTAGTTCTAAATCTGCAAGGAATAGCGTTACAGAAGGAAAGAAAACATTAAAATCCTTGACCCCTGTAAATTTATAATGCTTTTCGTCAGCAGTGCATAAAAATATAGTTATGATTCTGCCGAGAGAAGGGAATATTGCACAATATCCCCTGGATATAGGGCTTCCTTATGTTTTATAGGAGCTGGATTATTTCGTAATGCAATGCTCGTGCTGTATAGTAGGGAACAGAAGTACGGCAAGGGTTAATGTCTGTCTGTATTACTGCCACATGGCATTACACTTGATGAACAGCTGGTTCTGGTTTTCTAGTACCAGCTTTAATAATTTAATGAAAACATTGGGCCATGCCATTCACCCAGTCTTATGTGTTAATGCAGGCAGCTGTCATCTGCTTGGCAGGTATGGCACCAGTATCAAGGAGGTGTCCTACCTCAGTCATGCCCAAATACTACTTAACAGATGGAGGCATTTCTGGGAAGGAGATTCACAATCGTCACTTATGGGACAATGGACGTAAACAGCAATAAGACAATAAGTATTGGACATACACATGGAGTTTACTTTGCCATTAGCACTGATTTATTGTTTAAGCTGTGTTACAATGTAACCTCTATTCCTGTTTATTTTTTGTTTGGACTATGTTTTAGGCTTTGAGGCTGAATAATGAGAAAAATGGATATACTTAATTATACTTAATTAATTAACTAAACATAGTTATCGATACTGCAATACTTTTTCTTCTTATTCCCAGTGTGCAGTGGCCCTGATCATTTGCAGAACTTGCTGTTCTTGTGGACTTCGATTTTTAACCCCGGTTTTGCGTTTTCGTTTTCCGCTCCCAATTCTTCCTAGAGCCATAACGTTGTTACTTTTCCGTCAATATGGCCATGTGAGTGCTTGTTTTTTGCCGGGTGAGTTGTACTTTTAAATGACGTCATTGGTTTTAGCATGTCGTGTACTAGAAAACGGGAATAAAATTCCAAGTGTGGTGAAATTGCAAAAAAAAGTGCAATCCCACACTTGTTTTTTTTTTTTTGCTAGGTTCACTAAATGGTAAAATTCACCTGTCATTATGATTCTCCAGGTCATTGTGAGTTCATAGACACCAAACATGTCTAGGTGGTAAATAAAAATTCCAAACTTTTTGCTAAAAAAAAAAAAATTGCACAATTTTCTGTTACACGTAGGGTCTCCATTTTTCGTGATCTCAGGTCGGGTGAGCGCTTATTTATTTGTGTGCCGAGCTGACTTTTTTAATGATACCATTTTGGTGCAGAAATGTTATTTTGATCGCCTGTTATTGCATTTTAATTCAATGTCGCGGCGACCAAAAACAGTAATTCTGGCGTCTTGAATTTTGATCGCAGATTAGCGATCAGGTTAATTTTTTTATTGATCGGGTGATTCTGATCTTGGGGATACCAAATATGTATGTTTAAATTGTTTTATTGTTTTATTTTGTATGGGGTGAAAGGGGGGTGATTGAAACGTTTATATATTTTTTTTCCATATTTTTTTAAACCATTTTCTTTATTTTTGCCATGCTTCAATAGAAGCTGGCTTAGCCTGATCTTCTCTGCTACATAGGAGCGATGCTTAGATTGCTCCTATGTAGCTGAATTACAGCATTGCTATGAGCGCCGACCAAAGGGTGGTGCTCATAGAAATCTGGCATGAACAGCCATAGAAGTCTTCAGGAGAGTTCTGGTTGTCATGCCGACGCATCGCTGACCCCTGATCATGTGACGGAGTCAGCAATGTGCGCATATCCGGCCCGATGGCTGGAAGCGCTAGTTGAATGCCGCTGTCAGAGTTTGACAGCGCATTTAACTAGTTAATTGGTGAGGGCGGATCGCGATTCCACCCGCGCCTACTGCGGGCACATGTCAGCTGTTCAAAACAGCTGATATGTCCCAGCTTTGATGCAGGCTCATCACCGGAGCCCACATCAAAGCAGGGGTTCTGCCATCGGACGTACTATTCCGTCCGAGGACAGAAAGGGCTTAAACAGGTAGCTAAGCTTTACAGAAGAACATGTCAGCTTGAAAATGTTATGAAATATGCAGTCAGTTGCTATAGAATAGGAAAAGCTGAACATACTGATACATAGGTTATGGGAAGAGATCAATAGGACCTGTAATTTATTAACCCTTTAACGACCAGAGGTAGTTTTGTTTTTGCATTTTCATTTTTTGCTCCTCTTCTTCCCAGAGGCATAACTTTTTTATTTTTACGTCAAAATAGCCATGTGAGAGCTTGTTTTTTGTAGGATGAGTTGTACTTTTGCATGACTCCTTTGTTATTGACATATCATGTACTGGAAAATTGTAAAAAAATACTAAGTGTGGTGAAATTGCAAAAAAGTGCAATTCCACAGTTGTTTTTCGTTTTGTTTTTTACCATGATCACTAAATGCTAAAACTGACCTGCCATTATGATTCTCCATGTCATTAAGAGTTCATAGACACCAAATATGTCTAGGTTCTTTTTAATTTAAGTGGTGAAAAAAAATAATCCAAAGTTTGGTAAGCAAAAAAAAAAGGAGCGATTTTCTGAGACCCGTAGCGTCTCCATTTTCTGTGATCTGAGATTGGGTGAGGACTTATTATTTGTGTGCTGAGCTGACATTTCTATTGATTTTGATGTAGGTACGTTCTTTTGATCGCCCGTTATTGCATTTTATTGCAATGTAGCGGTGACCAAAAAAACGTAATTCTGATGTTTTGAATTTTTTGATCGTTACACTGTTTAGCAATCGGGTTAATTCTTTTTTATATTGATAGATCGGGCGATTCTGAACTTTGCGATACCAAATGTGTATATTTCAATTGTTTTTTTTTGTTTTATTTTGAAAGGGGGTGATTTGAACTTTTAAATATTTTTTTTTTTTTTATATTTTTAAAAACATTTTTTTTGCATGCTTCAATAGTCTACATGGGAGACTAGAAGCTGCACTACTTTGATCGGCTCTGCGATCAGATCGCCTGTATGTAGCAGAAATGCTCACTTGCTATGAGCGCCGAACACTGGCCGATTCCAGCAGCTAAATAGGAAAGAGTTCTTTACAGTTAGAGCAGTCAGACTTTGGAATGCCTGACCACAAGAGGTCGTAATGAGTCATGACTATCACAAAAAAATATCTGGATGCTTTTCGCACAACAAATGAGATTGTGGGTTATAAATAATCTAGCGATAGAGAACGTATAATTGGTGGAAAAATTCTGGACTTGATAGACCTGGGTCCTTTTTCAACCTATATAACTATGTAACTAATTGTTTATATCACCTTTGCTCCACTCCCACATTTTACTATCCTCTTCTTCATCGCTTATAACACTTTCTGTCTCCCATAAGTGTTTGTGACCCTTTACATCAACTGATCCATCAACCAATCCGGGCCGTTAAACACACACTGACTGACCTCATACAAGCATTGTATGCACACTCAATGACCGCTAATATGATTTTCCCATGCGCTTAGAGCATAATTTTGTCAGCAGCACATCTCCTGTTCATTACAGAGCGATGTGCTGCCGACAACATTGATTTTACATAAAACAATGATTTATACATAAAAACTATTGCACATGACAACCCTCGGGTAATTGTCATCCTGTTTAGACAAGCTGATAGTTGGGAACCAGCAATCCTATGCTCTTTTGCAAATTATTGGCTTGTCTAAATGCCAAAGCTGTTACTCCTGGCAGGAAATATTATAAGGGTAAGTTTGATTGTATATAAGATTATGATCTCACAAACTCAACTCTAAGTAAATAAATCTGCTACCCTTGCTCTGCCTCCAGAGCCATGATCGGGGTCTAAGCAAAAAGCAATATTGCCCTAGCTTGCTGTACTTTTTAGCGTTTACATAATTTTAATATCTACATTTAGGTGGTGGGCATACTGTATTAATGCAGAAAATTAACTTGAACATAAGGATCACAAATTCATAATCTGTAAAAAGATTCCATTTGTTTGCCTTTGATATTATTCTGGTGTCTTATCAGTCGCTCGGTGTATTGCTTGCCACCTCCTAAAACAGTCCCTGTATATATTAAGAAGTGGTGGTTTTATACTTAGAACATGTTAAAGCAATTGATATGGAATAAAAATTTCAATTTCAATGGTATTATGCTTACACGATCATGATGGTTACACATTACCCAATACTCTGTAATATATTGTCGACTTTCCCATGTCTGATCTTTTCCTCCTAGGAATTTTTTACAAGCCATTGCAGAGCATACTGTACACAGCTGCTTCCTAGAGACAGTTGTGCAACCATATGTTATTCAATTTGAACATATTGTATAGGCAGTGGTACATTTTATTTAATTGAAATAAATAAACATCTATTTAACCCCTTCACGACCAGAGGTATTTTCATTTCTGCATTTTCGATTTTTGCTCCTCTTCTTCCGAGAGCCATAGCTTTTTTATTTTTTGGTCAATATGGCCATGTGAGGACTTTTTTAAGCAGGACAAGTTTTATGCTTGAACACCATTGGTTTTAACATATCGTGTACTGGAAATCGGGAAAAAATGATGTTTTCATTGATACAATTTTGGTGTAGATAGAATCATTTGATCTCCCGTTATTGCATTTTAGTGCAATGCAACGGCAACAAAAAAACGTAATTCTGACGTTTTTAATTTTTTTCTCGTTACCTTGTTTAGCGAGTGGGTTAATTCTTTTTTTTTTCTATTGATAGATCGGGATGGATAGAGCTCCCTCAACATTCTGCTCCTTTGGTTGCTTGTGAAGCAAGGTATATATAAAGAGAATGTGGTTCACTTTTTTTATATATGATATACCTATTTTTTTAAAAACCTGAAGAAGACTCCGAGATGTTGGAGTCGAAACACGTTGTTTTATCCTGTAACTCCTAAATAAACGATTATATTTGATTTCCATGAGAATCTTGTGTCTATCTATATGTATAACTTGTGAGAGTGGGTGGTCACATGACTGCATATATGCAATTTGCATACTTTCAGCCACATTCCGACTAGACATGCTTGTCTCCTTTCAATACAAGTGAATTGAAGGAAGTTGAGCACTTGACCAAATGTATGCAGTCACATACCTGCAATCATGTGATCACCCACTGTCACCAGCTGGAAAGCTGAGCAGCTGCTGCAGCTTGAAGATAACCTATCATGCATACTCGAGTATAAGCCGAGATTTTCAGCCCATTTTTAAAGTCCCCCTCTCAGCTTATATTCGAGTCATACCCAGGGGTCGGCAGGGGAGGGGGAGCAGGGGCTGTCTAATAATACTCACCTGCTCCTGGCATGGTCCCTGCAGGTCCCTGGTTCTCCCGGTGCCTCAGCGTCTTCCTGTACTGAGCAGTCACATGGCCCATAGGGGTGGAGCCGCATATTCATAACTGCAATGAGCCGTAGCATGTGACCGCTCAATACAGGAAGAAGATGCGACGCCTGGGAACCAGCGACTGCACCGCGCCAGGAGCAGGTGAGCATAATGGGGAGGGGGAGCGCTGTTCTGTGCGATATTCCCCTGTCCTTGTTCCAGCCGCTGCTCCATCTTCAGCGTCTTCTGCAGTGACGCTCAGGTCAGAGGGCACGATGACGTGGTTAGTGCGCATCCTCTGCCTGAGCGTCAGTGCAGAAGATGCTGAAGACGGAGTGGTGGCCGGAAAGAGGAAAGGTGAATATTTAAAGTGCCGGGGGCCTGAGCGACGAGAGGTGAGTATGTGATTTTTTTTTTTTTTATCGCAGCAACAGCAAATGGGGCAAGTGTCTGTATGGAGCATCTTCTGGGGCCATAATTAACATTTGTGCAGCACTATATGGAGCAAATATCCTTATAAAGCATCTTAAGGGGCCATAATCAACATTTGTGCAGCAACATATGGGGCAAATGTGTCTATGGAGCATCTTATGGGGCCATTATTAACCTTTATGCAGGATTATATGGGGCATATTTTAATATGGAGCATCTTATGGGGCCATCATAAACTTTATGGAGCATTATATGGGGTGTAGCTTGTATGAAGTATCTTATGGGGCCCATCATGAACTGTATGGAACATTATATGGGGCGTATTTTGTATGGAGCATCTTATGGGGCCATCATGAACTGTATGGAGCATTATATGGGGCTCCTGATTCAATATGGATATTCAAAAACACTTAACCTACTGATGTCTCAATCAATTTTACTTTTATTGGTATCTATTTTTACTTTTGAAATTTACCGGTAGCTGCTGCATTTCCCACCCTAGGCTTATACTCGAGTCATTAAGTTTTCCCAGTTTTTTGTGGCAAAATTAGGGGTGTCGGCTTATACTCGGGTCGGCTTATACTCGAGTATATACGGTATATTGTGTACCAGTGGTGGGCAATTCATTTTCTCAAGGGGCCACATGAAGCTGGGAATTGCATGATGAGCCAAACCAACACGCTAAATTTAATTTTAATTATTACTATTATCATATATTTATATATTTGCTACTATTGCTATCACTGGTTATACAATAGAGCTTATTTTAACATTTATTTTTAAAAGTAGCAGCTAATCAAACCAATATAATTTACACCTTTTTATAAAGTTTATAAAATAAATCCCTCATACTGCTTCTGTTATTTGATTACATATATTCAATATATATATATATATATATATATATATATATATATATATATATATATATATATATATATATCACTGGTAAAGTACTGGAGAGGAGATATGTGTCACTATGCTTAATATCGTTAGTAATGGGTGATGTAATTCCCAGAGTATTTTTCTTCAGCACACTATGTGTTGCGTGGTTTAAGCTAAGTTGCATAATGGGTCTAGTTTTTATGTGGACAACCATATTGAGGGTGGGAGGTTGTCCACCTTATCTCCACCTGTAGAGTCGACACCACCATGTGCTGACAGGACCTGTGTGATGTCACAGTCAAGTGCTCAGTCACATGGGAAAAGGCGTCAAATGGTCTGGGGCTTAAATAGTCGGGCTTCAGAGGCAGTCTTTGCTTAGCAAGACCGGAGAGAGGATTCTCCAGTGGTTTGTGTCCAGAGGAGGAAAGACTGAACCTGTGTTGTTCCAGAACAGGCTGCTACCCACAAACATATGGAGTCTGTTACAGTATTTTGTTTTCTTTGTTGTTTTCCTGTTTTTATCTAAAGGGCTATGTTTACTCTCCCCTTCTTGTTGTTTTATGCTGCCATATAATAAACCAACTGAAGATTTACAGAGACAGTGTTCCAGTTTTCTACCTCCGTGTACCTCCAAGTGAATTGAACTACCACAATATATATAGCTCTGGGAAAATCTAAGAGACCACCACATCAAAACCGTGTCATGGGCAGCCCAATCTCCAGACCTGAACCCCATTGAAAACCTCTGGAATGTAATCAAGAGGATGATGGATATTCGCAAGCCATCAAACAAAGAAGAACTGCTTAATTTTTTTGCCCCAGAAGCAGTGTGAAAGACTGGTTGAAAGCATGCCAAGAGGCATGAAAGCTGTGATTAAAAATCATGGTTATTCCATAAAATATTGATTTCTGAACTCTTCCTGAGTTAAAACACTAGTATTGTTGTTTCTAAATGATTATGAACTTGTTTTCTTTGCATTATTTGAGGTTTGAAAGCACTTTAAAAAAAAAAAATTTGACCATTTTTCTTTGTCAGAAAAAAATACAGAACGTTTTGCTTCAAAATTCGGAGACATGTTGTCAGAAGTTTATAGAATAAAAGAACAATTTACATTTTACTCAAAAATATACCTATAAAGAGAAAAATCAGACAAACTGAACATTTTGCAGTGGTCTCTTAACTATTTCCAGAGCTGTAGTTTGGAGGGTGAAATCCTGTTGACTAAAGATGAGCAAATATATTAGAGTAGAATTGAATTCTACTTGAATTTGACAAAAAAAAATCACATTTGCCAAATGCAGATTTCTTTGTAGTTTGCTTCCACATTGCGTGCCGTCATTTTCCGATCTGTAGAAAGCCATCCAAATGTTAAAAACCAAAAACTCACGTTACCGCTCATCTCTCCGGCCCCTCCACTCCTCACTGGGATGATTCCATGATGGCATTGGTGTAATTTTTGATTCTGACCTAACAAGATAACCAGTAGGGCCTGATAGGGCTGTGTGATTCCAGGCATCTGAGCTTAGTCAAGCATAATGAGATGTATGCTATCACTCCTATCCTTATACTGTAAAAGCCTAAAATAAAGTAGTTTGGCTTGCCTTATTTTTTATAGTGGTTGTGACAGTTTCCCCTGACTGACTGCACTAGATCTGATGATGTTATTCGCATACACCTTGAAATTTAAGCAAATTCAACTCAAAGTCAACCCACAGCTGATTGATTCACTTATCTCTAGTGTCAGCTCATTAACAGAATGTTATTTTCTGACGTAAGAAAGTATTAAACGATGAATCTTGCACTTAATAGTACTCTGTATATTTACTTATGAAGATACTGGCTGTTGGCCAGCTAATGCAGTTTTTTTTAATACCCTATTTATTTTATTGATGGCTGGACTGCACAATGTAAGCACGTTTTACCATTCACCTTTCATGTCTCCCCTACTTCCGCATAGATTGTAAGCTTGTGAACATGGACCTCACTTCTCTTGGTATATGTTGAAATATTTGTTAACTGTGTTATGTCTTTATTGTCTGTACAAGTTCCCTCTAAAATGTAAAGCGCTGCGGAATATGTTGCTGCTATAGAAATAAAAAATACTATTATAAATCTTTACGCGCAGTCTTTATATACTTTTGCTGTATTCTTAAACTAAATGGATCTATATTCACTTTAATGATTTGGTTTTATTAAAACATTTGTACTGGTTACAGGGAATACGTCGGTAAAATTAAGCCCCCAAAACATACATATGATCTTCCAAAGCTAAATCCATTCACACCTTTATGTATTCTATCTGCTGCTGCATTCTTGATTAATTATCATTTTTATTGATATACTACTGAAGTGTTAAGTTTTCTGTGCGTAACAAAGCACTTCCCAAGCCTTTGCCTCCTGAGATTGATTCTACCCTCAGCACTAGATTCTTTAGCTTCATTGATAGATCACTATCTGATTAAATTGCCTGGCACTTGACATCACACAATCAGTGAGCTTATCAATCAAGGTAAAGAACCAGATGCTAATCAGGTAAGTTACCTTTGGAGGCAAAGGCTTATAAATTGCTCTGCAACGCCCATAACAATTAATATCTAATTTTCATATAGATTAATATATTAATTTCTTGGGAATGCAGCAACAGATAGAAGATAAAGTGATCAATTCATGATGAAAGGCAAAGAATAAGCCGTCAAAGATGTGCATCCCTTTAAATTAAAGGTGTATTTCATCATGAACTTAGCGGATGTTGCTCAATGAATGAAGAACATTATTCATGGTCACAATTCACCTACTTTTCTATTCAGAGTGGATAGGCACAGTATCTTTTCTAGAATAAAATGTTGCCTCTTTTTACTTTTTAGCTTCATATTTTTAATTTCTGGCGCTGTGCGGTTTAGGTTTTCTTAGACATTTTTAAATTTCAAATAGGTAGAAGTTATTATTACCTGAATGAATCAACAACTGAAATATATGTTGATCCCTGTGTATTGATATTGTAGAGAAGGAATGACCTAAATACTTCATATACAGTAATATTCCATAGCTTAAATTCTACTGGAAAGCCATTCGAGTCAGCCATGCTTAACTGGAATTGTTCTTATCACATGTCAGTGTTTATTGAAGGGTGCCAACCTTACCTGTGTATACTCACGTCTTGAATCTAGAGCACCTTTTCAATGAAATTATTATTATTATTATTTATTATTATAGCGCCATTTATTCCATGGCGCTTTACATGAAATGCAGATTTGTTTTATTATTATACAGATATTGATTGGTTACAATTTGAAAATGAAAGAAAATAAAGAAAAGCCTTACCCCCACACAAAATAGTAGCTGGTACTAAATTCTTTCATATTCTATCACTTTCAAAGTTTTTTGATTTTTCAAAGGGATTTATTATTTTATGCAAAATGTAAATCAATTCTTTGCTAATTGAGATTCCCTTTAAAAGATCTATTTATCTTCAACAGTTTTCTATAGATCGAAATACACATCACATTGTTCTAAAATCTCTCATAATAATAGAAAAACGTAAGTAAAACCCTGCATACAATGGAAAAGTATTAAACTGGGAAAAGAAAACAAAAACAAAACATATTGTTAATACTGTATAATGTGATTATTATGAACTTTTCTGGAAGACTGTTAACGATTTTCCTGAACTTAAACTTTTGAGTTGACACATACTGCTCTTCAATGTCACTCTTACAGACTCTCCCTAATGATTGCTGCACACTGGAGACATAATAGTTGTCTCCTTAAGTTACTGCCTCATGTCTAGTCACAATATAAAAAAACCTTTATAAAGTCCAAACCATAATCTTAAGATTTGGAAAAATTACTTTTCCATTAGCTAGTTGTAAAGATAGAACATCAACAGACAACTTGACTTGAATTGAAAATTAGGCTTATTGTGTGAAGTTTCACATTCTAATATACTTTCCAAATAAATTGGCATTAAAAAACAAAGTAACAAGCCATTTTTAATACAACAGGAAAGGGGCAGCAGTGCTTACCTGTCCAGGTCTCCCAACAAATGCCCCATCTGGATGCAGCAATCCCTTGTAGTAAAGATGGTGGCAACACAGGTGCAAAATGCTGATAAGGCAACCACTCACAGCCTACCAATTCATGGAGAGAGTGCCTGCTTAGCATATGACTGCACAAAAAGGCTTGTATAGGGCGCTGGTCACACACAGGTAATATACAGTATCTGGCTTACAGCCTATTAGTGACGCACACTATTCGATCAGGCGGGCTGCCCAGCACTATCTAAATGCACCCCATGTGAACAGACACCCCAGGTGGGCGCCACAATACATTAATAATATGGTAAAAAATTGGTGCTCTAAACTGTCAAACATAACTAATATCAAAACAAGAAAAAAAAAGTAGAACAAGTATTGTAAGCAGAAATGCCTATATAGCTGACCTGGGTTCTTGCTTTCAGACTGCTTCAAGGGCTGAAGAAGTCATCAGGTAACAACGTAGTGACAACATATAAGTTACTGCTTTGTAGAACCCAGGGCCGGCGTCAGCACCCGGCGTACCCGGGCAAGTGCCGGGGCCCTGACGAGACGGAGGGGGCCCATAATGGTAAGACACTGCTGCCGACACTAATGCGCATCATGCGCTCCTGGGGGGGCCCGAAGCTGGACTTCATCCCTCCCTGCAGGTCAGGGCCGCCATCAGGGCATTACAGCCCTTACTGGCGTATGGGGCCCGCCCGGTGAGCAGAGAGGGGCCTCGAGCGGCCCCTCACTTCTGCTCTCCTGGTACAGCCGATGTGCTGGAACACCGGATATCAGTGCGGCTGCGTGCACTCATTCTCTGCTCCTTCCTCTCTGCATAGTGAGGACTGGAGCAGAGCGCTGGCAGTGCGCACGGCCATGCAGAGAGTTGCTGGCTGCAGTGTAGCAGGGGCACACATTGACACACGCTGTGACACTACTCACCGCACCTGCAGTCAGCAGCAGAAGCATCGGATCCCTCCCCTCCAGCAGCGTCACAGCTCTCACACTGTCAAGAGCCATGGAGAGGCGGGGCTAAATGTCGGGGGTGGAGCCACAGACAAGCAGGGAGAAGAGGCAGAAGGAAATATAAAAATCAGCGGGAGAGAGAAAAGATGTAAGAAGAGAGACAGAAAACACGACAGAGAGGCAAGACACAGGTGAGAAGTTTATATATGTATATATATATATATATATAATTGTCTAAGGGTCACACTTCCGTCTTTCTGTCCTTCTGTCTTTCTTTCTGTCACGGATGTTCATTGGTCACGGCCCCTGTCTGTCATCTCTGATTGGTCTCGGCAGCTGCCTGTCATGGCTGCCGCGACCAATCAGCGACGGGCACAGTCCGATTAGTCCCTCCCCTGCAGTCAGTGCCCGGCGCCCGCTCCATACTCCCCGCAATCAGTGCCCGCTCCATAATCCCCTCCAGTCACCGCTCACACAGGGTTAATGGCAGCGGTAATGGGCCGCGGTGTAAAGCACTCTGTTACTGCTGCTATTAACCCTGTGTGTCCCCAACTATTTACTATTGATGTTGCCTATGCAGCATCAATAGTAAAAATATGTCATGTTAAAAATAATAAAAAAAAACCCCCTGCTATTCTCACCATCCGTCACCTTTCCCGCTCCTCGCAACGCTTCGGTGACCGCTCCATGCAAGCGGTAGGTTCCGGTGCCAAGGATGGTATGCGAGAAGGACCTGCCATGACGTCATGGTCATGTGACTTCAACATCATCACAGGTCCTGCGCTCATACCAGCCCTGGGACCGGAAGCTGCCGCGTGCGGTACAGGGCCAGAACTTCAATGGAGGGTGAGTATATGCTTATTTTTTATTTTAAGTCTGTATACTACTGACTCTGTGCTGTATACTCCGTCACTGGGCAATATACTACGTGGCTGGGCAATATACTACGTGGCTGGGCAATATACTACGTGGCTGGGCAATATACCATGTGGCTGGGCAATATACCACGTGACTGGGCAATATACTACGTGGCTGGGCAATATACTACGTGGCTGGGCAATATACTACGTGGCTGGGCAATATACTACGTGGCTGGGCAATATACTACGTGGCTGGGCAATATACCATGTGGCTGGGCAATATACCACGTGACTGGGCAATATACTACGTGGCTGGGCAATATACTACGTGGCTGGGCAATATACTACGTGGCTGGGCAATATACTACGTGGCTGGGCAATATACTATGTGACTGGGCAATATACTACATGGCTGGGCAATATACTATGTGGCTGTGCAATATACTACGTGGCTGGCCAATATACTACGTGGCTGGCCAATATACTACGTGGCTGGTCAATATACTACGTGGCTGGGCAATATGCTACGTGGGCTGTGCAATATACTACATGGCTGTGTTATATACTACGTGGCTGTGTTATATGCTATGTGGGCTGTGCAATATACTACGTGGCTGTGTTATATACTACATGGCTGTGCTATATGCTACGTGGGCTGTATTATATACTGCGTGGGCTGTGTTATACTCTACGTGGCTGTGCTATATGCTACGTGAGCTGTGTTATATGCTATGTGGGCTGTGTTATATGCTATGTGGCTATGCTATATTTCTCTGCTGCATCTGTGCATCATGAATCGTGCTATGTGTTAAAGGGGGGCCCCACTGAGACTCTTTCGCCCGGGGCCCTCTAAAACCTGGAGCCGGCCCTGGTAGAACCTAACCTAATTGGAATGGAAAGTGGATAAGATTGGGGGTTCTGACTTATGGGGCTCTTGTCCTCTCCTGTTTTATGGAGAACATCTGAATTCCCAAATTACTGCATTGTGGAATGATACTGCTCTCTGAGTAAACAATAAAAATAGATCTGAAAAGTTGGATACAAAATCTTCATTGATAGCTTTTTCCTCAGAGATCAGAAACATCAAATAAATCTTATTTTGCTTTCCCTATTGAAAGAGCACATAAAGCTATTGTACTGTATAAGATTATATTCTAAAGTTTCATACTGTGCAAGCAAAATGGGGGAATTTTATCTGAACAGTTTATCACTAATTCTTATATTTGAGTATGGATTTCAAGTTTAAAAAGTTGTATTCATGATACAAAGTTCTCGAGATAAGCAGACTCCAGGGACTTCCACTGCTAGGAATCGCACCAATCACCTCTAATCTATGAGGGAATATGACAGCGAATATGCTTACAATACCACCACAGGAAAAAAGAATACTTAGCCTATTTACATGTACGGACTATCCATATAATCATGGTTATGCTGGGTCATCCATGATGGGAAATTATCTTTGTAGCCACTCTCTGTTCTGGGTGATTGATGATGTGATAACTCCTTTAGGATTTTTGGGACATTAAAATGAATTAACAACTTAAGAATATTCATTTTAAAATTAGGATTTTCAGGTTACAAATGTTGCAGGGAATCATATTAATATTGTAATGTAAGGGTATCTTTAACGCTTTATGCTTTTTAACCTATCTTTTAGTAGATAAAAGTAAGAAAAGGTAATCATGTTCCATGTCTCAAAAAGATATTCATGAGATGAAACATATGATAATGATTCTGGAAAATGTGAAGTAAAATTAATTTGCAGTAATAAATGCAAACTTAATGCAGTAAGTGCCCTGATAATAAAACATTGCATCGTATTGTGCGCTAAGCAATGTTTTACTGAGAAACAAATTAAAAGTTATTTGCTTAAGATAAACACTTCACCCATTATTTCCTTAGCAATGTCAACAATGTGCTGTTCACAGTCATTTTTTAATCTAATTTCTGTGGCTCTTCTAGGATGCATATACATTTTATACATATTATTCGGTATAATGTATTCCAGATAGGGAGCTGAAATCTAATAAGACTCAATTATTCTGTTGCTATTTATTGAAAGACTCTTATGCAATTGTGCATGAATACTATTTTTGCCTTGTAAAGACAAATTCCTTGTAAATTTTAGAAGAAAAAGTAATTAAAGTGTTTGCGACCAAACAATTTAAAACTTTTTTGGAGAGGTTTCCCCTAGTTCAAGGGATCTGGTAAGTGACCACAGGTCATGATCACTATGTGAAAATTAGGCTCTGTGTGTGTGTATTGTGTACGTGTCTCAGTGTGAGTACTGTGCCAAATTTCCACTGTGTACTCTGCACCCAAATTTGTGTGAGTACTGTGCCAAAAATCTGCTGTGTGTATTCTGCATCCATACCTGTGGGAATACTGTGCCAAAATGCCGCTGTGTGCACTCTACACCCCCACCATGAGAGGTGGGGAGTTCTCCTTCCATGGAAGTCTTCAAACAGAGGCTGCATAGACATCTGTCTGGGATGATTTAGTGAATCCTGCTTTGGGCAGGGGGTTGGACCAGATGACCCAGGAGGTCCCTTCCAACGCTACCACTCTATGATTCTATGATTTTATGATTCTAGAAGTACTGTGCCAAAAAGCCTGTATGTACTCTGTACCCCCACCTGTGGGTGTACTGTGACTTTATGCCTCTGTGTATACTCTGCACACCCGCCTGTGAAACTACTGTGCCATTAAGCCTCTGTCTGTACTCTGCAGTCATGGCTGTGGGACTACTTTTCCAAAAAGTGGACCATGTCAGTAGGAGTAGTGTGCCTAAAAAATAATTTAACTCTGCTGCTCTATCTGTGCTATTTGTGGGCATTTTGGTAGTGCCTAAAAAATATTTTTACACTACCGTTATGATCGGGCCTACAAAACAACTGTGCTTTTAAGCCTCTGTGTGTACTCTGAACCCCTTCCTGTGAGAGTACTGTGCCAAAAACCTCTGTGCGTACTCTGCACCCTTGCCTGTTGGAGTACTGTGCGAAAAAGCCTCTGTATGTATTTTGCAATCCTGCCTCTGGGATTACTGTGCCAAAACCCTCTGTGTGTACTCTGCAATCTTGTCTCTGGGAGTAGTGTGCCTTTAAGCCACTGTGTGTACTATGTACCACTGCCTGTGGGAATATTGTACCATGAAGCCTCTGTGTGTGCTCTGCAACCCTGCCTCTTGGAGTAATGTGCCAAATAGCCCCTGTGTGTACTCATCACCTCAGCCTCAGGCAGCACTGTGCCAAAAAAACCTCTGTGTATGCTCTACAAGTCTGCTCTGGGAGTGCTATGCCTTTAAGTCTCTGTGTTTATTCTGCAACCCTGCCTCTGGCAGTTCTGTGCCATATAGCCTCTGTGTGTACTCAGTAAGTCTGTCTCTTGGAATACTGTACCAAAAAGCCTCTCTGTATACTCTGCAGCCCTTCCTCTAGGAGTACTGTGTCAAAAAGCCTCTGTGTGTACTATGCACTCCTGTCTGTGGGAGTACTGTGCAAAAAAGCCTCTTTGTACTCTGCAGCCTTGTCTGTACAAGTAATGTGTCTAAAAAATAATTAAACTCTGCTTCTGTGTTTGTATGAGTTGTGAGTTCAAAAATAGTTATACTATGCACCCGTGTCTGTGGGAATACTGTGCGTAAAAGCAAATTTTTCTACTTTGCAACTGTGTCTTGGGAATACTGTGCCAAAAAGCCTGTGTGTGTACTCTGCACATGTCTCTGTAGGAGTACTCTGAAAAAAATCCTCTGTGGAGTACTCAGAAAAAAGCCTTTGTGTTGGTACTCTGCAAAGCAGCATCTGTGGAGTTACTCAGAAAAACAGCTTGTGTGGGTGTGCTTTGCAAAACACACTTTTTTTTTGTTTTAACTTGGGGAGGTCCCCAAAACATTGTGAAAATAGAACAAACTGTGATAAAGTCTAGCAATAGCTGAGTGCGGCTGGTATACTTCTCTATTTAGTCAAAGATACAGACTAGTCCTGTGGGTTCCAAGTCTGGTTCATTTTAATGAATGTGAGCTTGCTCACGTTAGCTGTGGACAGGCCCATGCTCATGTCTGTGATTATACCTACTGCTGTGGTAAACACATATTTTGACAGCAATCTTTCCGCAGGGCAGGCCAGCACCTTCAAGGCGTAAAGTGCAAACTCAAGCCATGTGTCCTATTTGGAGACCCATAAATGAAGTGGGCCTGACCCAGTATGTGGAAATGTGTGGACACATACTCTTCCACAATGTAGTTGAAACTGTCATGCTCATGGATTTGATCCCTTGAGGTTGTGGTTTTTGGTTGTTTTCCCTTTCTGCTAAGCCACAGGAGACACACCTTTTCTCTGGGTGTTTGGGCTCTGTTTTCTGGTTGCAGTCTTACTAGCTTAAAACAGGTGTTTGAAATTGTCTACCTATCACATTTTGGGTGCAGCTTTTTATTCTGTCCACCAGCAGGTGTGTCCTGCTGGTGATAGATTCGTATAGATGTTCTGACATTATACTGATGTTTGTAGCCAGGCTGTGAGCTTTGAGCTAAGGATTTTCTCTTTGTTGTTTCTTTTGTATACTTTGCTTCTGTTTAAGTTTAGTAAGTAGGCTGTATATTTGTTTAAGAGTAATTGCTGTATTCTTTGTTAGTATGTATCTTACTCACTCCGAGATATATCCTTTGTTCAGCACACTTCGCTTCTTGTAGTTAATTCACACCCTGCTCTGCCCTCCGGTTCTTTAGGAGAAAACTGAAGCAACTCGACAGCCAGCCATGGAATTTGTGTCCGAGCTGTCATCTAATAGTTCTTTGGATAGGGCTATCTCTGTACATGCAGGCACCATTAGGGACTGCAGTGTCACAATATCTAGTCTGTTAAGGAACCTGCATGCTCAGTTGCATTTTTTTAAGTGTCTAACCTATTAATCCCAAGTGAGTTGCTACACAGGCATAACCTAAATGCTGCCTCCTGCTAATATGGACCATATCAGATGGTAGTGCAAACATTGCACTCACCACAGGGGAAGGAACCCCTGAATTTGAGCCAGTGTTGGTCCTGATCATTGCTTGCTTATAATGACTCCTAACTAACTTGTCACGTAAGGTTGTTGCACGTCGAGCAGGTAGTAAAGGTCGCTTTGACAGAAGAGATACAATTATCTGTTTTGAGGATACTCCAATGTTACAGAAA
The DNA here is from genome assembly GCF_032444005.1 of Ranitomeya imitator. NCBI lineage: Eukaryota > Metazoa > Chordata > Amphibia > Anura > Dendrobatidae > Ranitomeya > Ranitomeya imitator. The sequence continues at coordinate 1,043,398,529 of NC_091282.1, read as the reverse complement.
ATTTTACTGACCAAACTCCAGTGGTTATTAAACGTAGTTATAAACCTAATTTGGTTGTTTTTCAGTCGGGTGGTTGGATTAAGTTGAGAATTGTGTGGTTTGATAGCCACTCTCTTAAAGGCCCAAGATACAACTAATTTGGGGTATCAACCATATCAAAAACGTGTGGTAAGAGATTTAGCTTCATGTTGGTATTCATTTTATCCAGAACAATTACTTTTGACCCAGGAAAATTTGCCAACAGTAATTACATCTTTCAGAGAATGTGGATGAAAACTCTGATAATGGAGAAAGCTATTTGTAGTTGTAGATTTTCTATACAGATTAGTGGCAATGTGATTGCCCATTTTAATGATCTTCAGATTCAGAAAAGTGACTGAAAGGCAAGAGATATGATAAGTAAGATGGATGTTTCGAGAGTTTACATTAAGTCTCTCAATAAAATCAACACATTCCTGCTCTGTTCTCCAAATTAGATGAATAGTTTTGAAAAACACTGGATGGGTACACCAGGCTTTCCCACCATCCAAGGAAAAGGTTGGCAAAGGAGGGGGCGCAACATGCAAGCATCGCATTCCCGGAGATTTGATTGTAAAAGTTTTCCATATTTCTGCCATGCTAACCGTTCCATATAAGGTGGTGCCCCTGCTGCATTGGCGAATATATCCTCCTCTGCCTTGTGCTTCCACTAAGCCGCCGCTGTCAGGTGAGGATGCCGTTAGTAGTGCACTTGCATTCCAAGAAGACTCAAGAATTGACCTATTAGGCATTGGAGATAATACTACTCCTCCTTATGGGAAATGACGTGGTGGCGTGCGATTCACCCTGGAGCACATACAGCATCAGGAAGTGTAGTCGCGCTTTATCAAGATGAACTCCAGTTTGGAATACACGCCAGCTCCCCCTACGTTATTACATTTGGACAAATACCATAAGGAACATGACCTATAAGGTCTGATTCCTAGGCAGGCACATTACATTTAATGGACAGAGTGGACCTGTAACATATATAGGTTAGTTTAACAAGTGGGCGCATTATCTGGTTACGTTTGGGCAAATACCATAAGGAACATTACCTATACGGTCTGATTCCTAGGCAGGCACATTACATTTAAAGGACAGAGTGAACCTGTATCATATATAGGTTAGTTTAACAAGTGGGCGTATTATCTGGTTACTTCTATATCATGGAAGGGAATTTAAAGCCCACAAATCTCACTACCAGGTACTCCAGAATCATCATGTGCAGTAGCGTAGCTACTGGGGGGCTGTTGCCCTGGGTACCCTCACATTAAGGGGCCCACCGGGAGCTACAGCCACTTTTGTCATGAAGCCGCATCTGAGGTGTCAGGGAGAGAGCAGCAAAATACCTGCTCCCCGTCTGACAGACTCTGCACAGTAGCCGATTGCAAACCCTTAGTCCGTGCAGTACTGTGCTGTCTGACCCCAGGAGCTTCTTCCAGGCTGGCAGCAGCTGCAGTAAGAGCCTGCACAGAGAAAAACTGATTGGCTTAGGCAAGCTGGGTCCTAGTGCCGTTCTTGCATTTAACTGGATGCTTCTTGGTCCTGCCTCGCTGCCTGCAAACTTCATCGGTAAGTGAGGATGGGATTTATTAGATTGATTCAAGGTAGGCATGTCATGGTCACTGTGGGATGAATGTGAGAGGATGGGGGTATTATAGAGGCTGAAGTGGAGATGGGAGACAGAGCACTGGAGGGAGGGTGAGTGTGAGAAGATGGGGGTATTATGGGGGAGGGGGGACCAGGCACTGAGGGGTAAATGTGAGAGGATGGGAGTATTGTGGGTGTTCGAATGGGGGATGGGAGGTGGCGGGAGGTGGGGGTAGGTCAGACTGGGCTCTGTGGGTAAATGTGAGAGGATGGGGGTGTTGGGGTGTATTGTTGGTGTTGGGGTGGGGAAGGGGGGACAGGGTGCTTGGGGGCTGATTATTATACTGTTTTGATACGAGATTATATGCACTCCATCACAGGGCAGCACGGTGGCGCAGTGGCTAGCATTGCAGCGCTGGAGTCCTGGGTTGATATCCCACCAAGGACAACATCTGCAAGTAGTTTGTATGTTCTCCCCGTATTTGTGTGGGTTTCCTCCGGGTTCTCCGGTTTCCTCCCACATTCCAAAGACATGCTGATAGGGAATTTAGATTGTGAGCCCCTTCGGGGACAGCAGTGATAATGTGTACAAATTCTGAAGCGCCTCGGAATATGTTAGCGCTATATAAAAAATAAAGATTATTATTTATTATTATGTAATATTTGCTATCTGGGGGACTGAAGGTGGAGAGGTCAGGGGCTTATTATACTTGCGAGCTGAGTCTTTTATAAGTAGTATAACAAGCATAACAATAAAGGTTAATAGCATTAATACTTTACTAATAGGTCAATATTTAAGTATTGGTATAACAATAATTGGTATAACAAGTATTTGCATAAGGGCGCAGACAGCTGTCACACTCAGGTCAGGAGAGCTGATGGTCCAAAGATTGCGATGCGATCCCAGCGCATGAGTTATACATCTGTCTGTCTCACATCAGCGATGCAGGGGCAATTTTTACTGTAGATAGAGGGACTCCGGAGACATTGTTAAATACAGTGCTGCGCAAATTAATTGGGACAAAGCAAAAAAAACATTTTTGAATATTTAATAATAAAATGTTATAATACACTGTTACATACTAATTCTGAAAATTACCTTTTTCTACTGGCTAGTTGACCAAGATATATTTATTATATATGAAAACTGGTTTGAATCACTGACTGGTAACCAACCTACGATTTACATTTGGTATCTTTATGTTTGAAGCATGATATGTGGGAAAAAGAGAACATAAGAGTCAAAGATTACCAAAAATTAAATAAAAGGTTTCTATTTAATACTCAAAAAGTTACATAATCATATTTAATTACATTGATCTCATACAATATATTGTGAATAACTCCAAAAGTGTAAAAATAATGACCAAGGGAAGAACGTGTAGGACGGAAAAAGTGAGCGTCTGCAGGGCTGCCACTAGAAATTTTGGGGCCCCATACTGGCAAAATTTTCGGGGCCCCCTTGAAACTCCGCCCAGGCTCCACCCCAGCCCCGCCTCCAGGCTCCACCCCATGAACTATCCACAGTCCCACCGCTCTCTCTTGGAAAATCTCCACTTCTCACCTATCACACATTAACAGTTCCCATCACCAGATCACACATATAGCCGGCAGCTTTTGTTTTGGCCAAAAGATTTTTTAAGCCGCCACCATAACACGGTAGACACTTTTGGCCGGGCCCTACTCTGCTGTAACCTACTAAATATTTGTTAAAATATGCAATACAATTTAGGTATATTTTTATTTATTTTTCAATTTTTAAAATACAAGGAACAAATACCGCTACACCATGACCAGACCGCATATTACCACAAATGACTGAATACTAAAATACTGATCAGTAATAAAAAAAAACCCCACAATACTATCACCATCAGTGCCATTATGCACAGGAGATCTGTAATTAGTAAGCAGTGTCTGTGTACAGGTAATACAGTGATCACCGGTGACATTACACACAGGAGCTCTGTATATAATGTATAGGTAATACAGTGATCACTGGTGACATTGTACACAGGACCTCTGTATATAGTATACAGTGTATAGTGTCAGTGTATAGGTAACACTGACTCACCAGTGACGTCTCTAGTTGAAGTCCTTCATCTTTCATCCAGCACAGACCGCCATCACTTCATCCAGCCAGGACTCGTCTCTGCAGGAAATAAAACAGTTATCTCGAGTTCCGCTTGTAGAACACATTACTTAATTTTCCCAACTTCTACATTACACCACATGAAGAAGGCAACATAGTATCACTCTACACAGTAACAGGACCACCCCCCCATTTAAAACAGTATACTCAAAAAATAAAATAAATACATCACTGCAATAATAATATCCCTTAATTAGTCCCTATGGTAATATTCGCCATCCTAGCCCCCGTGTGTCTCATTCCAGGCTCCAGCCATATGTTCTCCCATCCTGCCCTCATGAGTATCCATTCTGCCCCATATGATCTCCCCATCCTGCCCCATCTGTCTCCAATCTTGCCCCATCTGTCTCCATTCTGCCCCATCTGTTTCCAATCCTGCCCCATCTGTGTCCAGCACTCTGCCCCATCTGTGTCCAGCACTCTGCCCCATCTGTGTCCAGCACTCTGCCCCATCTGTGTCCAGCACTCTGCCCCATCTGTGTCCAGCACTCTGCCCCATCTGTGTCCAGCACTCTGCCCCATCTGTGTCCAGCACTCTGCCCCATCTGTGTCCAATCCTGCCCCATCTGTGTCCAGCACTCTGCCCCATCTGTGTCCAATCCTGCCCCATCTGTGTCCAGCACTCTGCCCCATCTGTGTCCAGCACTCTGCCCCATCTGTGTCCAATCCTGCCCCATCTGTGTCCAATCCTGCCCCATCTGTGTCCAGCACTCTGCCCCATCTGTGTCCAGCACTTTGCCCCATCTGTGTCCAGCACTCTGCCCCATCTGTGTCCAGCACTCTGCCCCATCTGTGTTCAGCACTCTGCCCCAACTGTGTTCAGCACTCTGCCCCATCTGTGTTCAGCACTCTGCCCCATCTGTGTTCAGCACTCTGCCCCATCTGTGTTCAGCACTCTGCCCCATCTGTGTCCAGCACTCTGCCCCATCTGTGTCCAATCCTGCCCCATCTGTGTCCAGCACTCTCCCCCATCTGTATCCAATCCTGCCCCATCTGTGTCCAGCACTCTGCCCCATCTGTGTCCAGTACTCTGCCCCATCTGTGTCCAGCACTCTGCCCCATCTCTGTCCAGCACTCTGCCCCATCTCTGTCCAGCACTCTGCCCCATCTCTGTCCAGCACTTTGCCCCATCTCTGTCCAATCCTGCCCCATCTGTGTCCAGCACTCTGCCCCATCTGTGTCCAATCCTGCCCCATCTGTGTCCAGCACTCTGCCCCATCTGTGTCCAGAACTCTGCCCCATCTCTGTCCAGCACTCTGCCCCATCTCTGTCCAGCACTCTGCCCCATCTCTGTCCAATCCTGCCCCATCTGTGTCCAGCACTCTGCCCCATCTGTGTCCAATCCTGCCCCATCTGTGTCCAGCACTCTGCCCCATCTGTGTCCAGCACTCTGCCCCATCTGTGTCCAGCACTCTGATCCATTTGGGTCCAATCCTGCCCCATCTGTGTCCAGCACTCTGCCCCATCTGTGTCCAGCACTCTGCCCCATTTGTGTCCAATCCTGCCCCATCTGTGTCCAGCACTCTGCCCCATCTGTGTCCAATCCTGCCCCATCTCTGTAATCCACATAACAAATCACACCAGGTGATGGTATGCCAGTTCAGATACTATATTGTGGGCTGCAAATTGCAATTCATCATATCCACATGACCACATGATCCCAAGTGTTAAATCCTATGCTCACAATTCCTTTAAATACAATTTAATAAAGGCAATAATTACCCATAGTGATGTCCAAATCACGTTCTGGCCACGGTCAGGAACCCCGACGTGCGTGCTCGTGGTATCGCTTCCTCAGGGGTCATGGTTTAAGTGAAATATCAGTCCGGTATAAATAGTAAGCCGATCCGGTCAGATGACTGTACGGCTGCCTATCAGTGCCAGGCCGAAGTGCGCTTGCGTGCCGCGTCCTGTTGTCATACCGACCGAGCGTATGGAGAGAACATCCTCCCATGATCATGTGAGTGGGCCAGCGCCTAGCCACGCCCTTCGTTCACAGGGAAGGACGGCAAACCACCGGCTGGGAAGAGCCGAACACAGGACATGGTACGTAGTGAATATAATTGTGAACATTAAAACAATATCAAAAGTTTAAAATGCATTTCGTGTAATGTTATACGGTAGTCTTTTAAAGTGACAAAAGTGCATTTATACAATAGCTATTTGAGTCATAAAAGTAAAGTGCATCGTGCTTATGTGATTCTAATCTTATTGTGTAAACAATGAATGGACCCCAATAGCTAATTATAAAATACCTATCAAAAAACAGCATATAAATACAAATATTAACTTTACATACAGGATACAGAGAGACAGTTACATCCTTTCAAATAATTTTTATTAAGCATTTTGAAATTTAATATTGTGTTTTGTAGATAATCATATATTCAACTTTCAAGGAAATAAGGGTGGGGAGAGGGCGGGAGGTGAGGGAAGTGGGAATGGGAAAAGGGTAAGAGAAAAATTGTGGACATGCTGTCCAGTCATAACAGAATTTGATTAATTATTAACAATTATTAACAGGTTAACATATATTACCTTCACAGGTATACATTAATTGTCACCTTTCCTTTTAATGTGGTAAGTTGGGATATACCTCAACCCATTTCTTCCATTTCCTATCATATTTCTTATAATAGTTGTTTGCTATTGCAAAGTTTTCTTCATATGCTTTATGTAGGTTAATTTGGTCTATGATTTCAGTAAAGGCTGGTAAAATTGGATTTTTCCAATGGAATGCTATAATTTGTTTAACCACTAAACAAATGTGGATTATAATAGGTCTCGCATTTGTGTCAATGCTTTCCCATTGTAAAGACAACAAGGCCATTGCTGGGGTAACTATGATGTTATCTTTTAATATTTTGTTGATTAGTTTTGTGGCCTGTCTCCATAAGGGTTTCACCTTTGGACACTTCCAAAACATATGTAGCAAACTTCCGTATTCTCCACATTCTCTCCAGCACAGGGGAGACCCTCCCGATGGCAGGTGGGAGAGGCGAGCCGGAGTGAAGTACCACCTTGTGATGATTTTAAAATATGCTTCTTGTAGTGTCATGCAAATATTTGATGCATAGGTGAAATGGATCGCGTTTTCCCACTGTTCTGGAGTAAATGTCGTGTTCAAATCATTTTCCCATTTATTCATGTAAGATAACTTGTCAAATTTTGTGTCGTTGTTGAACCACCGATAAATTTGCTTATTACTCCAAAATAAGTAATGTTTGGGGTTTTTTAATAAATTAGTAGTAGCTTCGGAGATTTTTGGTTTTTTAATGATAAAATTTTGGGCTTGTTCTTTCAGTGTCATATAAGGAAAAAAGGCTGAGGAGGGAATATTAAATTTTTCTTTCAAGGAGCTGAAACTGATAAATTTAACCCCATCATGAATATTGCTTAATTTTAGGATCCCTTTTTCTCGCCACATGGGAGAGGGGTCAGCGTTTTGGGTAAGCGTAATAATATCTATAGGGGTATTGTAGAGTAGAATTTTCTTGTTGGATATTCTTTTCCTTTTAGAAAGTTTGTCCCATGCATATATAATGGAAGAGAAAATAGGGTGTTTAACGTGAATATTGTTGGTTCTGTTTAGAATATGGTTGAAGACTAATTCTTTGGGAGGTTTATTATTATTGTGGGTAATTTCTAGATCAAGCCAATTTGGATAGTCCTCTTGCATGAACCAATATTGGCTTTGTTTGATAAGGTTTGATAAGTATAAGGCGGTTATATTGGGTAAGCCTATACCCCCAAATTCTTTGCATTTATATAATATGTTTGTGGGTATTCGGGCCCTTTTTTTATTCCAGATGAACAAATTAATTGTGGATTGTATACTGGTTAGATAAGATGTGTTGACTTTTAGGGGGAGTGTTCTTAGTATATAAGAGATTTTTGGGATGATAAAAATTTTGATAACCAATATTCTACCCCACCATGATAGGTCTTTTGTACCAAAGAAATTAAGGTCATTGTTGTTAGGGGTCGAGTTCCCGCTTCTGCACAGGGGGAATCTCGAGCCACCTCCGCTGCGGTCTCCCATTCTTGTCCAGCCGCAGTGGAGTCTGCTCAGCAAAGACGTCGGTCCCAGCGTCTTGCTCATTCTCACTCTGTTCTGAGAGTTACTGCTGCTTCTCTAGTCTCTGCCATTAAAGTCAGTGCTGGTCAGCAGCGAGCGGACTTCTCTGGGACTAAGTCCTTGTCTGCACGTACTGAGCATGCCCAGGGTAAGATCTCCCGTTGGAGATCGAGGGTCATGTGCTCAGGCTCTGCAGCACATTCCATTGGTCCTCTTGGCAGGTCTTGGAAGGGCAAAGATGCTGTGGCCACTTCCTGTGCTGCTGCTATATAAACTGCGCATGACCGCACGGCCATGCGCTAGTATTGTCTTTCAATCGCTAATGTGTGTATGTTGTGAGTGCAAGTCGTCCTTGGATACCCCTACCCTATTGAATGACTGTTCGCGGAAGGTGTATAGCTGCTACCTAGCGCCCGACTTATCCTACAGCACTAGTCACACATTATAGCGTCCAGTTGCTGTGACCGCCAGTACGGCGCCGTGCACTTCCTCTGTGCTTTCCTTACCCAAGCCTGGGTGGTTAGTGGCGTTCGTCAGTGCGGCACTGCATGCACTCTTGTGCCTTAATATTGCTCTTCAGTTTCCTTACACACCCAGTTGCGGTGTTGTGCCAGCAAGGGTCTAATCGGACTTTAATCCTAGTTGGGGTTGAGTTCGCTGACTACTTGCTCGCGCTTTAGGTGCGGTACCGCGGTCCTGTGCCTTAACAGGATTGCTTCTTTCACGCTGGGTGAGGTTAACCCACGCATGTATACTTTAGTGTTCCGCCATATAGTCTGCTAATTGCTAGCAGCAGGTTTTCACCTGCACGGTGGACCCCGGACTGCGAACGCATCTATACCATCTGTCTTGGTGCGTTCCGCCAGTCCTAACAGAATACTAGCGCCAGGGTCTGGCTAGTAAAATGGCGGACGACCAGCGTTTACAGCGGTACATCCAGCAGCTGGAGGGAAGGTTGGCGGCTCTTGAGCGTTCAACCTCAGCTGTGGATGTTACTGCTGTCGCTGTTCAGGCTGCAAGTGTGGCTGCAGCTACCTTGTCCACTGCCGCCCCTGTACCGACGCTATCTCGCCTCCCGCTACCAGAGAAATTTTCTGGTGACAGTAAGTCCTGTAGGGGTTTCGTGAGTCAGTGTTCAATACATTTCGAGCTTCTGGCCTCTTGTTTCCCTACAGAGCGGGCTAAGGTGGGCTTTATAATTTCCTTATTGTCGGACAGGGCGTTGCAGTGGGCTACGCCGCTGTGGGAGCGTGGCGATCATGTGGTGCAGAGTGCTCCGTTATTCCTGAGCACTCTGAAACAGGTCTTTCTAGGACCTCGTGTCACCCATGACACGGCGCTCCAACTGTTGGCACTGACTCAGGGCTCGTCCTTGGTCAGCCTTTTTGCCATCCATTTCCGCACTCTAGCATCTGAGCTGGAGTGGTCGGATAAAGCCCTTATCCCTATATTTTGGAGGGGGCTGGCTGACCACGTTAAGGATGCTCTGGCCACTAGGGAGATTCCTGCCACACTGGAAGAGTTAATAACAGTATCTACTCGCATCGACCTCTGTTTTCACGATCGGAGGTTAGAGCGAGCCCAGTGTAGGCAGAGGTTTCGGCTGGCTCCCACTTTCACCAAACCTTTGGAATATCCAGTCCAGGCTCCTGAGTTCCAGGAACCTAAGGTGGTGTCACGAGCGGGATCTAAGTCCCAGACCGCTCGTGCACTCCAGGGTTGCCATGTATGCCAACAGTCAGGACATCTTGCCACCAGATGTCATCAGCGGTCGAGGAAACGTCAGCGTCTAGTGGTAGTAGGTGGAGGTGCACTAGACACTGCGACGTTTGCCTCCAAATTGTCCTTTAAGGGGACAATTACCTTTGGCTCATCCTCCCACTCGGTAGACCTCTGCGTGGATTCTGGGGCGGAGGGCAATTTTATGTCTTCTGCCTTCGCCCAACGTCACGCAATACCCCTGGTTATGCTATCTCAACCAGTAACGGTACGAGTGGTGAATGGGTCGACACTCCCCGCACAGATAACACATCAGACCATCCCTGTTACTCTGTCCATGTCGCCATCCCATCAGGAGATTATTTCTCTGCTCATCATTCCTGAGGGTATTGATGACGTCCTGTTGGGGATACCTTGGCTATGGCACCACTCTCCTCACATCGAGTGGTCCTCAGGCAGAATTCTGGGATGGGGTGAATCATGTGGGGGTAGGTGTCACTGAGAGTGCGTTCAGGTTGCTACTACTGAGGTACCCGCAGATCTATCCTCTCTCCCCAAGCAATATTGGTCTTACGCAGACGTGTTCTCCAAAAAGGCGGCGGAGACCCTTCCGCCCCATCGCCCCTATGACTGTCCTATCGATCTCTTGCCTGGTGCGGAGCCTCCCCGGGGTCGAGTTTATCCATTATCTCTCCCGGAGACGAAGGCCATGTCTCAGTACATTCAAGAGAATCTGGCAAGAGGGTTTATCAGGAAGTCAGTGTCACCTGCTGGGGCAGGGTTCTTCTTCGTGCAGAAGAAGAATGGGGAACTACGTCCATGCATAGACTACAGGGGCCTTAACGCTATCACCGTTAAGAACAAGTATCCTTTGCCCTTGATATCCGAGCTCTTCGATAGGCTTCGGGGAGCTAGAGTGTTTACTAAATTAGATCTGCGGGGTGCTTACAACCTGATTCGCATCCGTGAGGGGGACGAATGGAAAACGGCGTTTAACACCAGAGATGGGCACTATGAGTATCTGGTGATGCCCTTCGGGCTCTGTAATGCCCCAGCCGTTTTTCAAGACTTTGTCAACGACATCTTCCGGGATATGCTTTCCACCTCAGTTGTAGTCTATCTGGATGATATTCTCATCTTTTCTCCAGATATTGACTCCCACCGGAGAGATGTTGGCAGTCTTCGACCTCCTACGGGCAAACTCTCTTTACGCTAAGTTGGAGAAGTGTATGTTTGAGCAGGAGTCTTTGCCATTCCTGGGCTATATCATCTCCGCCCAGGGATTGGCTATGGATCCTGCCAAACTACAGGCTGTGATGGACTGGCAAGAGCCCCATTCTCTTAAAGTGGTGCAGCGCTTTATGGGGTTCATTAACTATTACCGCCAGTTCATTCCCCACTTCTCAACTCTGGTAGCTCCCTTGGTAGCCCTCACCAAGAAGGGAGCGAATCCTAAATTGTGGTTGGAAGAGGTCTCCAAGGCCTTCACTTCTATTAAGTCCCACTTTGCTAGTGCTCCCATCTTACATCGTCCCGATGTGGATAAGCCATTCCTAATGGAGGTGGATGCCTCATCCGTTGGTGCTGGAGCAGTCCTCTATCAGAAGGATGCTCAAGGTCGGAAGCATCTATGCTTCTTCTTCTCTAAGACCTTCTCGCCAGCAGAGAGAAACTACTCCATCGGGGATAGGGAGCTGCTAGCAATGAAGTTGGCCTTTTCAGAGTGGAGTCATCTTCTGGAAGGTGCGCGGTTTCCCTTCCAGGTTTACACTGACCACAAAAATTTGGTCTACTTACAAACAGCCCAGCGGCTAAATTCTCGCCAAGCCAGATGGTCCTTGTTCTTTTCCCGGTTCCACTTTTCTCTTCATTTTCTCGCCGGGGAGAAGAATATTCGTGCTGATGCTCTCTCTCGCTCCCTTATGTCAACTGAAGAGGAGGAAGAGGAGCCTCGGCTTATTGTTCCTTCTGAGAGCCTGAGAACCGTAGCGCCGGTTTCGCTGGAGTCTGTGCCTCCGGGCAAGACTTTTGTGCCCATTAATTTGCGACCGGAGGTTCTCTCTTGGGCTCATTCGTCCAGAGTGGGTGGACACTTTGGGACAAAGAGGACATCTGAGCTACTGGCGAGGACGTACTGGTGGCCGCATATGGTCCGGGATGTCAGGGATTATATTCTGGCGTGTGTCTCCTGCGCAAAAAATAAATCTCCGCGTCAAAGGCCAGCTGGGTTGCTCTATCCCTTGCCGGTGGCAGATAGGCCCTGGGAGATGGTCGGGATGGATTTTGTCGTGGGTTTGCCCAAGTCTCGCGGCTGTACCATCATTTGGGTCATCACCGATCATTTCTCGAAAATGGTACATTTGGTGCCGCTACCACGCTTACCTTCTGCACGGGCCTTGGCTGCGTTGTTCATTAAGCACATCTTCCGCCTACATGGTATGCCTGACAAAATTGTCAGTGACCGGGGTCCCCAGTTTGCGTCTCGGTTCTGGAGAGAGCTATGTTGTCTTCTCAGTATTGAGTTGAATCTCTCTTCCGGTTATCATCCCGAGACGAATGGGTTGGTAGAGAGGGCCAACCAGACCTTGGTCACATACCTGCGACATTTTGTTTCAGCCAGGCAGGATGACTGGGCATCCTTGCTATCATGGGCAGAGTTTGCGCTGAACAATGCCGTAGCCGACTCCACTGGACAAACCCCATTCCTCCTCAACTATGGTCAGCATCCACGGGTACCTGTGCCTATGCCCGTGTCTTCCGCAGACTCCAGGGTGGCAGACTGGGCTGTGGAGGCACGGGATATTTGGGACCGCACTCAGGATGCCATTCGGGCCTCTGAGGAGAGAATGAGGTCCTCCGCCGATGCTCATCGGTGCCCCGCTCCGACCTTTGCTCCTGGCGACTTGGTGTGGCTCTCCGCCCGTAACATCAGGCTGTGAGTTGAGTCCACTAAATTTGCTCCTCGCTACTTGGGTCCCTTCAAGGTCCTCGAACAGGTTAATCCTGTGGTCTACCGTCTGGCCCTTCCTCCACGCCTTGGGATCACCGACACCATTCATGTGTCCCTCCTTAAGCCCGTATACATGTCCCGGTTTTCTGAGTCATCTGCCGGGACATCGGGTTCGTCTACGGACGATTTCGAGGTGAACGCTATCTTGGGGTACAAGGTGGTACGTGGCAAAAAATTTTTTTTGGTGGACTGGAAGGGTTACGGCCCTGAGGATAGGTCCTGGGAGCCTGCTGAGCACATTCGGGCTCCGCAGCTCATTGCTGCCTTCAAACGTAGCGAGGCCCAAGGAGGGGGGGCCCTAGGAGGGGGGGTAATGTTAGGGGTCGAGTTCCCGCTTCTGCACAGGGGGAATCTCGAGCCACCTCCGCTGCGGTCTCCCATTCTTGTCCAGCCGCAGTGGAGTCTGCTCAGCAAAGACGTCGGTCCCAGCGTCTTGCTCATTCTCACTCTGTTCTGAGAGTTACTGCTGCTTCTCCAGTCTCTGCCATTAAAGTCAGTGCTGGTCAGCAGCGAGCGGACTTCTCTGGGACTAAGTCCTTGTCTGCACGTACTGAGCATGCCCAGGGTAAGATCTCCCGTTGGAGATTGAGGGTCATGTGCTCAGGCTCTGCAGCACATTCCATTGGTCCTCTTGGCAGGTCTTGGAAGGGCAAAGGTGCTGTGGCCACTTCCTGTGCTGCTGCTATATAAACTGCGCATGACCGCACGGCCATGCGCTAGTATTGTCTTTCAATCGCTAATGTGTGTATGTTGTGAGTGCAAGTCGTCCTTGGATACCCCTACCCTATTGAATGACTGTTCGCGGAAGGTGTATGGCTGCTACCTAGCGCCCGACTTATCCTACAGCACTAGTCACACATTATAGCGTCCAGTTGCTGTGACCGCCAGTACGGCGCCGTGCACTTCCTCTGTGCTTTCCTTACCCAAGCCTGGGTGGTTAGTGGCGTTCGTCAGTGCGGCACTGCATGCACTCTTGTGCCTTAATATTGCTCTTCAGTTTCCTTACACACCCAGTTGCGGTGTTGTGCCAGCAAGGGTCTAATCGGACTTTAATCCTAGTTGGGGTTGAGTTCGCTGACTACTTGCTCGTGCTTTAGGTGCGGTACCGCGGTCCTGTGCCTTAACAGGATTGCTTCTTTCACGCTGGGTGAGGTTAACCCACGCGTGTATACTTTAGTGTACCGCCATATAGTCTGCTAATTGCTAGCAGCAGGTTTTCACCTGCACGGTGGACCCCGGACTGCGAACGCATCTATACCATCTGTCTTGGTGCGTTCCGCCAGTCCTAACAATTGTTAATTGTCTCTAAGAGTTTGTCCAGATTTTTCTTCATTATTGCCTCAAGGTTTTTTGAGATGATCGTGCCTAGATATTCTAAGTCCCCCTCTGACCAGCTTAGTGAAGACATATTCTCAATTTTCTTTGTTTCTAAGTCGCTCAAATAAAATGACAAGATTTTTGATTTATTTTCGTTAATCTTAAAAAACGAAATATTTGAGAACGTTTTAAGGGTTTTTTGCAGTTCTGTGATTGATTTGTAAGGATCAGTCAGGGTAAATATCAGGTCGTCGGCAAAAAGGCCAATCTTATACTGACGTGTTTGTGTTTTCAAACCTTTTATGTTATTGTTTTGTCTGATCGATTGCGCCAATGGTTCCATTGACAGTATAAAAAGAAGTGGAGAAAGGGGGCAACCTTGTCTTGTACCATTTGATATGTCAAATAGTGCAGAAGAATAATTGTTAGTATATATTCTGGCTTTTGGCCTACAGTAAAGTGCCATGATGCTGTTAATATATTTTTCATTAAAACCAAATTTACTTAGAACTGATGTTAGATAGAGCCAATTTAGGCGGTCAAAAGCCTTTTCGGCATCTAAAGTTATAATTACCGTTGGCAATTTAGAGGAGTGTATCAGTTTGATTGAATTAATCAGTCTTCTAGTGCCATCTGTCGCTTGACGACCTTTGATAAAACCGATCTGATCCCCATTTATCAATGATGGTAGGTAGGATTTGAGCCTATTCGCTATTAATTTGGAGTATATCTTCAAATCTGCATTTATGAGGGAAATTGGTCTGTAATTATTTACAAGAGTCAGGTCGGAATTGTGTTTGGGGATCAATATTATTGTGGATTCTAACATTTCTTCTGGGAAATTTCCTGAGGAACTAGCTATATTAAAGATTTTTTGTAAGTGTGGGGAAAGTATTTTGGTGAAGGATTTGTAGTATTCATTCCCGAAACCGTCCGGGCCTGGTGATTTAAAATCTTTGAGTTGAAGAATGGTCTTTTCAATTTCTTCTTGGGAGAATGGGGAAGTTAGGTTTTCTAAATCGTCATGGGTCAGTTTGGGGAGTTCAATTGTGGACAAGAATTTTTCAATGTCAGAGGTATTGGGTTTTGGGGTAGAAGTTTGTGACTGTAAATTGTATAATTTATTATAAAAATCAGCGAAGGAATTAGCTATGTCTTGAGGATGAGATACCGTTATTCCATTTTGGTTCTTTATTTTGTTGATCCTATTTGATTGTCTAGTCTTTTTCAATCTATTAACCATGTATCGTGTTGGCTTATTTATTGAAGAGTATTGCTTCATTTTGGAGTTTTTGACCATGGTATGGTATGATGAAAATATGATTCTTTTGCGATCCTGCCTGAGTTTTAGTAAATCAATTTTGATTTGTGTAGAGGGGGAATTTAAATTTATTTGCTCATTTTCCGTGTCTTTTATCTTATTTTGAAGGTCCTCAATCTGAGTCCTAAATTTTCTTTTCCTTTTGGCAGAGATCTGTATCATGGTACCTCTTATAACCGCCTTATGGGCACACCAATTTATGAATGGGGTTGTATCTGTAGGGGAGTTTTCATGTAAAATAATTTATTAATGATTTTTCTATTGGTAATCTATATTCAGGATGGTGTAACAGATTAGAGTCGCATTTCCATAATGAATTTTTGTTAATTGTGTGACCTATTTGTACTTCAGCTGATACTGGAGAGTGGTCCGAGAAGGTTTTCCTTTCTATATTAATTCTATGGAACTTGGGAAGTGTAAAAATGTCTGATAAAATTAAGTCAATACGTGACGCTGATTGGTGAGGGTCAGAAAAATGGGAGAATTCGATTGATGTGGTGTTAAGACACCTAAAGATGTCAAATAATTCGTTATGATGGATCCAGTTGTCTAAATTGTTTGGTCTGTATCTATTTGGGGTGGAGGAGTCCATATTTGCGTTTGGGACCAGATTGAAATCTCCCAGCCAAATCATGGCACCTCTCTTAACTGACATGACTTTTTTATTTATTTTGTTCAGGAAATTTATTTGACCCGTATTGGGGGCGTAGATATTGATAATTGTGCATACCTGGTTGCTTAATGAACAAATAAGAATATGGCATCTACCTTTAACATCTTTGACCTCCTCTATGAATTCAAATGAAATTGTGCCTTTGATGATTGTGATTACTCCGGCTTTCTTTTTCACATCGTCAGACTTGTAAATATATGGGAAATTTTTATGTGAGAATTTTGGGTTGGCCTTGTCTTTGAATTTGGATTCCTGTATACAAATTATTTCAGCTTGACTTTTACTTATTTCTTTCCAAAGTGTATGTCTTTTGTGTGGACTATTAAGTCCTCTTACATTGTAGGATAGTAGTTTTAAACTCATTATGATCTAAATTATATAGAAGTCTTTTTTGCAAACCTGTGAAGAAAATCTTAACAAACCTATAAGTGTTTAATGCAAGTGGTAACAATAAATAATAAACTGGAATGTCCACTTGAAGGGGTTCACTTCAGTGAACCTGACTTCACCTGTTGGGGGAAAAAGTCCGTGTTACTCGCTCCCGAGCAACATCCTCTTTGTTGATGAACATAAACTCAATATATTAAATACATAAACTCGTTACTAACAATAACAGATTAATAGAATAGTTAAACATCCTAGGGCAAGGTATAGCATTGTACCCGGGTGTTTTCCCATTTAGATCACTCAATATAAATATATCAAAACCCTTTCATGTCTTGCTGTCAGAATCAGGGTGAACTTTGTGTCGTGAATATAATGGGATATTGATGGATTTTAAGAAGTCCCTGCCTTCCTCTGGGGAGTTTAGGGCGATAACATTGCCTCTGTAATTTACTAATAATTTTAGCGGGAATCCCCACTTATAAGAGATCTCATTGTCTCTGAGAGGTATGGTGATATTCTGGAAAGCTTTCCTCCCTTCGATCGTATCTCTGGAGAGATCGGCATATAATTTGAGTTTTTCAAATGGCTCAGGGAAGTTTTTATTTTCTTTAAAGTAATTTTGAATTTTTTCTTTTGTTTTGAAAAAGTGGATTCTCATTAACGTGTCTCTAGGTAGATCTTTAGGAATAGTGGGCGGTTTTCGCAACCTGTGGATTCTGTCTATTTCTAGTTCTTGATCAGTCAGGGTAGGGATTATTTTTCTGAATAACTTCTTGGTGTACTCTTCCAATTTATTTGGGCCTATATTCTCAGGAATCCCCCTAATTTTGATGTTATTTCTCCGATTCCGGTCTTCCAGATCTACTACCTTAAGCTTTAGCTTATGCATCTCTCTGATGATGTCGTTATTTACTTTGGATATATTATCTGGCCTCTCCTCTATCTTTTTAATTCTATCTTCAAATTTGTCCATCCTATTGCTGAGGAGGGATAATGATTCTTTGAACATTTTATTTTGCTTATCAAACCTTTCGTTCATGCTGTTTTCAAACTTATCCATTTTTTCTGTCAAATTAGACAGAAGTTTCCCAACAGAATTCATATCAAATCCTTGAGTATTGTCAGGGTTTGGATTATTTTTTTTTGGTTTTGGCTTGGAGGGGCTTGTATTAGGAGAGAATATCTCTGAGACCTCGTCAGATGAATCATTAGGAGTGGTGTATTTCTCTCCTATAGCCCCTGGAGTTTTCCTCTTTAAAGATGTAGATGAGTCCATCTCTACAAAAGTGTTTGGGAGGTTCTTTTTTACTCTGTTTGAATTGGGGAGTTTATCATAGTCTAATTCCTCATCGTCTTTTAATGGAGACCTGGATCTATTGGGACTTATTGTGGTTATTAAGTCCTTTGATGGATTGCGCCCAGAACCTTTGTACCTTTGGGGTTTTTGAGGTATAGATGAGGCCATGTTTAAGAATTGGGGTTTAGACGAGTTCTTGCTCATTGTTATCCCCAAGCAATAGCCTGATTTGCAGAGAGTGTCTACTTAGGACGGTCTCAGAATAAAGATGAAAGATTTTCCACAAATAGTAGCCCCAAGCAAAGCTGGAATTGTAGACAATGTTCTCTATGTTGATCTCAGGTTAATCCTGGTGAGGCTGGCCCTGGTGTATAAAAAATCCCCACAAAGTGGTCTCAAACAGCAAAAGGGGAGCAACTATGGAAATACCCCTGTGAGTGTGGTAATAGAAATCATCTGAATATAAACAAGCAATTAGCTGTGTGAACAGGTGGCGTATATAGTTTCACAGTAATTACAGAAGAATATGCTTAGATAATACCTAGCACCTGAGAATTAAAAAGTGCAGATTAAATCACTGGGGCATACAAATAGGTTTTTCCTAACAGAGCATGCTTATATAACACTTTGTGTTTGTTAGTTAAAGGGTGCAGGTTAATTCCCCAAAACAAACTAATATCTTTCAAGAACTGATTGTTCTCCTAGAGAAATGTGCTAATAAGGAAGGAATCAGGGTAGAAATAAAACTCTCCAAATAATATGACTGGATTTAGGACTTCCCAGTCAGCTTCACTAAAATAGCCAGTTACCTGGATTAGATCCTGTCAGCGACTGATATAGTAAGCTATAGCTCTTTTGCTTTGTGAGCCCTGCAGGGCTCCTAGCTGTTTCAACAACAGTTTATGCTGCACTGGAGTCTTCCTGTCGCTCCTGCAGAGATGGCTGTCTGTGTGGTTCCACCGTTGTCCTGCACAGGAGCCGTCGGTCATCGCTGTCTTCCCCACTGGACCGCCGGTGTATTTTCGTTCCCAGCAGGGGGCCGGAACTTACCGCTGTTTGAGTCCGGTGGTGCTTGGATCCGGAGCCTGCGATGTGTTGACCAGCGCAGATCTTCTTCTTTGCTGTCGCTGGTGTACTCTGGTCTCTCAAGCCTTCTGATCTGTCGCCGTCCACCAATAAAATGGCAGCCGTCTTTTCCCGCCTTTTGTTCCAAGGTCTGGGGGAGTGTCAGCGTCGGCTTCTGTGTGGAGCTGATATCACGTCACTGCTCCGGGTCTTCCCCGATGCTTCTGGATCGCTTTCTTCTGCCTCCGTCTTTCAATCCGGGGAGGCTTAGCACTTTATGCTAATGAGCACAGGGCAGTATATCCCCAGGCAATAGGGGAGGGAGCAGCAGCTGTGCAGAGACGGCTCCATAGTGTGTGCCTGTAGCTGTCACTTCCCTCCTCCTCACTGCCAAAGCCAAAGAGGGAGTTTATAATAAAATCTGATGTTTTTTACCTCAGGTCCTTTGGCTTATTAGCTGAGCCGCTTGTTAGAAGGTATTAGCTTCCTGAGGCTGGATTACCTCAACCCTGTAGTTTGAAGGCCCAAACTTTTCTAGGGCTGATTTTTAAAATTTATGTGGTAAAATTAAAATTATTTTCAGATCATAGTGACCCAGATGAGGCACTGGATAAGATCCAACCAAGGATTTGACAATAAAAACGTTTTTTAGGCGATTTTGGTTGATTATAGAGGATTTTCCTCAGGAGCTCCAGCACCGCACAATGTACGCCATAGCAGTCCAGGCCACGCCCCGAGAGACAGTTACATCAAAGCATCAGAATCATAGTGCAGACCTCAAAGTAATTCACTTGTTTTCGCGATAATATAATGTACAAATTCATACATGACCTATCATTGATGTCACTATATGACCAGATGTCTCACACATATATCAGGCATCCGGTATTCTTTATATCACAGATCATAGATAGATCATCATTTCTGTATCCAATCAAGGGTATCTTGTCTATTCTTCCATGTGGTCCGGATGCATCACGATTTGCAAAATAGTCCCTCTTAATCCCTATATCACGAACATGAATTTCGAAACTAGAGATATTAAAATACAATATTAAAATCACATAGACTGAAAAACACTTTATTAATATCCAGATCGTATAGGGCAGAGATATTGGAAAGGATAGGCGAGTAGGAAAATTACTATATCTGAGTGGGCACAGGAGTCATAAACTTACAAAAATCAGCCATATCAGTCCTACCGGGGTTATAGTACCAAGAATAGTTATCCATCTACATTCCTTCTGTGCGAGGAGATGCTGTATATCGCCTCTCCTAATTCCATATTGTACATGTTCTATACCCCTAACTAGAAATGACTTTGGATTACATTTGTGGTATTGTTTAAAGTGGCGTGGCACTATTTTTAATTGTGAGAGATCATTCTCAGTTTCTGCTGCCATAATATCACGGACGTGCTCCCGTGTGCATGTACCCAAGCGTTGATGTCAAACCTATGTATACTTTGGGACAACTGCATCTTGCACAGTATACAACTTGTGTCGTATTACAAGTAATGTGTTGTTTAATGGAAAAGTTCTTCTTTCCATCCGTAGATTGAAAATCTACTGCTCGACAAATATTCTTGCAAGAAATGCAGTTTCCACACGGGAAACATCCTATAGTTGGACCCCTTGGGCCGAACACATTTTTACTAATTTGAGGGACATAGTGACTGGACACTAAAATGTCTTTTAGGGTTTTCTCCTTCTATATGTCATCATGGGATATTCATTCAAAATCTTAGAGTAGATAGTGTTGGATCCGTCTTTAGGACACCCCAATGTTTATAAAGACAATCTCTCTTTGATGTCCACTCTCCATTGAATGTTGAGAGGAAGCGGACAACCTCATCCTTGTGGTCATTCTTTTTCTGTCGTGGATACAGCAAGGTATCTCTAGATTGGGATTTGGTCCTCAAATATCCCTTTTTAATACATCTTTTACTATAGCCCCTTTCCCTGAATCTCTCTCAGAGATCCAGGGCTTGGCTTTCAAATTTGGATTCAGAGGAGCAGAGCCGCCTCACCTTGAGGTGCTGCCCAACTGGGATGGCCCTAATAGTACTACGTGGATGGCTTGAACCTGCATGCAGCAGTGAGTTGACCAAGGTGGACTTTCTGTACACATCCGTCTGCAAATAACGGTGTTGATCCACCTCTACTTTGATGTCTAGGAAGTCCACCTCAGCCTTACTCATATGATATGTTAATTTTATGTTGAACCTGTTGTCATTCAATTGCTGCATAAATTCCTGTAGGTCTTTTTCCGACCCCTGCCAAATGATAAATAAATCATCAATGTAGCGCAACCAGCACTGCACATGGTCCACGGCCTGGGGCCCCCTCCTGCCAAACACCTCCCTCTCCCAGAAGCCTAGGAAGAGGTTAGCGAAGGAGGGCGCACAGGCCGCGCCCATGGCAGTGCTGCACTGCTGCAAATAAAAAACATCTTTAAATACAAAAAAATTCCTTGTAAGAATGAATGTCAACAGTTCCATGATCAAATCACACATAGGGCCATCCAGGTTGCCGGACCCCAGAAAAAAGCGGACCGCCTCCAATCCATCATCATGCCGGATACACGTATACAATGACTCTATGTCAGCAGTGACCAAAATCATGTCCTCATCTAGCTGAATCCCATTGATCCTACTCAGAACGTCCGATGTGTCATGGGCATAGGAGGGAAGCAACTCAACTAATGGTTTGAGATAGAAGTCCACAAATTTACACTCAAGTTTACATTCAAGTTTGTATCTGATGACTCGGGATCCGATGAGATAAATTCCACCTGCGGTCTGCTGATCGTTTTTTTGTGAGTTGAGCTGTTTTTTAAAATGGACCTTGGGGATTTATGACTTTTTTCCCACTGGCCCCACTCATAGACTTTGTCTAAAGCATAGTCATTTAAGTCTCTTTCTCTTTCAAATTTCCACTTTTTTCTGCTCATAATTTCATTCTCAAGTGTGCTAATGTTCTCTTTCATTCTTGACAATGATGATTCATACTGTGTTGAGCTTTTATATTTGTCAATGGTAATATGAATCTCCTCTGTACTCTTTTGATTTTCTCCAAGTTTCAATTCTTCGTGTTTTACCAGCAATTTCATCAGATTCAGAGAACAATTAGTTTACACTTGGTTCCACTCTTTCTTAAAATCTTCCGAATACATTACAGTGGATATCTTATTGATTCTTAAGCCTCATGGAATCATATCCTCAGCCAGGATATTCTCGTGGTTATGCTGCGATGTGATATCGCTATACACTTGCATACCACACAGTCTGGCTATGGAGGCTTTACAATATCATTTGGAAAACAATAGTCCGTGTACCCAAGATCTTATCAATTACGTTTTACAATTTAAATTTTTTCTCCTCAAGCACAATATTTTTTCTTTTGAAAATGTGGTATATGAACAAAAGACAGGTGTCCCGATGGGAGCAAAATACTCCCCTTCGTTAGCCAATTTAACCATGGCTTATTGGGAGCGGAAGTTTATTTATTCTGAGAACAATCCCTTTGCTGATTCTCTTGTCTGGTATGGCAGATACATCGATGACACCCTAATAATTTTGGGGGGCGATGTGTCTGCTGTACCAGAATTTGTTAATTAGTGGGGGTGGCAAACCAAATTATTATGAGTAAAATGCATATTAAACCCCTGAGTGGGAACACAATCTTACATGCTAAAAGTAGCCACACGAGACATACAATAAAATCCATCCCGGTGGGAGAATATACAAGGCTGAAGAGAAATTGTAGTGGGGAGGCAGAAAGAAATAAAGAATTTAATGATTTAAATGAAAGGTTGAGAAAACATGATTATCCGAATTGGACTTTGGAGAGGGCACAAAAAATAGTAGGAAATAAATCAAGAGATAGCCTTTTAATATCAAATTTGGAGAATAAAAGAGCAAAGGAGAAAAGAAAGAAAAAAACATATGTATGTTTCCAGTACAGTACCCAGTTCAATGATATAAAGAATATAATCTTGATAAGGTTGCCCATTTTACAGGAGGATGATAGGTTATCAGAAATTTTAAAAGATGGATTAAATGTAGTGGCTAGAAGAGCACCAACTATTGGAAGTTCGTTATCCCTGAGTTTTTTTGCTCCTAAGCCTGTATCAAAAACTTGGCTGGAATGCAAGGGATTTTTCAAATGTGGGGTTACTGCATGTAGCACTTGCCGCAATGCAAAAGCTAAAAAAACCTTTCAGAATAGAGATGTGACGAAATCATATCATATTAAGGAATTTATCAATTGTCACACAAACAATGTAATATACAAAATTGACTGCACAATGTGCAATGTTTCCTACATAGGATGCACGACAAGAAAACTGAAAGTGAGGATTTCGGAACATCTGAGAGATTTGGGTAGCGGTAACGCAATTAATAGCAATATCTCAGCTGTTGCAAAACATTTTGCCGTGCACCATTCAAATGATATATCTATGATGACAATCCAAGGTATTGAACAGGTAAAGATTTCTCAGCGGGGAGGAGACATTAAAAGACGGCTTCTCACTAGAGAAGCTTTTTGGATCTACAATTTACAAACGAGACAACCATATGGCCTCAATAGAAAGAATGGAATAATGAATCATTATTGTTAAATTTTTATTGATTGTTCTAAAATTATGTTTCATTCTTTCGCAATCTGTTTTTAGCTATTATGGGGTTTGTTTAATTTTTATTGTAATGATAATAGATGTCACCTGAATGGTTGCGGAGAGGTAATCTGGTTCAGGACCTGTGAGAACGGTCAGGTAATTGGTTTGGCTCATATGATTGGCCCGCTATCATTAGAAAAGAACATTTGAGGCTCACACTTAGCCATGCAATGACTAAGATCGTACCAGATCGAAACGCGTCGCAGTAACTCTTTCTATTACTGAAGCATTCACATATATGAAAGGATTTATCAAGATGGAATGATTTTAATGGTCCAATAAAGAATTGTTATTTTTTGGAGCTGGAACGCCCTTTTTTTCTATGGTTCGCTGTTACAACTTGTCCTGGTCAAACACGAAGTTCCTTGCACCTGCGTTGATCGGTGAGCTGGCTGTGGCTTTTTCTAGCCTTTTTTCATTTTGTATTGCTGTTATCCAATATAAGGACTAGACAATTTGGTGTCTAATACGTGCAATAAAGGGACTTGGAAACAACCCAGTAGGTGAATGTATACAACACTGTAGTGGCCAATGGCCATCAATGTGGATGGTACTGTTTCAGCCCTTATGTCTGCATAATCCAGTCATAGGACTTGGAGAAAACCCAGAGGATGAATGGAGATACCATTGGGGGGCGGGTGATGGGCAAGGGCCTTCACCGTGGATGATACTGTTTAGTTGGATGTCCTATGTTTACTTAAAGGGAATCTGTCACTAGGTTTTTGCTACCTCATTTGAGAGCAACCTGATGTAGAAAAAAAGACCCTTTTTCCAATGATATATCCCTTAGCTTACTGGGTTCAGCAGTTGTGGTGACACAATTGGAGGTTTTAGATGTAGCATGAAGCAGAGCTCACAAAGCTAACGCCGCCCACACCACAGCTTTCTTTGTACACTGTCTGTTGACACAGCTTCATATCAAATGATGGGGCACAGTCAGTCTAGCAGGTGTGTGAGACCTAGTCCAGGCAGTGATAGTCTCCTTGTGATAAAACTTTTATTGTAAGTAAATAACAGCACACAGTCAAAAAAAGTGACACATCATTGAAATCTGTGTTTAAGCTCTATGTTCTGCTGTCTTCAGATTACATAGCAAAAGCCTCCTGATAGATTCCCTTTAATCCAGTCAAAGGACTCGTAGACACTTCAGAGTGATAATGAAGACTATAGGGGGTTAGTAAATGGGCCATCACACTTCAGCGGATCCCAGCAGAGCAAAGTTTTTATGGTAAAGTCAATTTTCATCTCTAAAGTCACTGGATCAGTCTCTCTCTGCTAACCATAAGAGCTTACACTCTACAGAAGAGTGATCTTTCCGTCCTATAGAGTGTATGCTCTTAAGGTTAGTGGGGTCCTCTGTCTATCTGTATCTCCTATAGAGTGTAACCACTAAGATCAGCATGATCCTTTCTCTCTTGTCTGTAAAGTGTAAAGGTACCGTCACATTTAGCGACGCTGCAGCATCGCTGTGTGGTTGCTGGAGAGCTGTCACACAGACAGCTCTCCAGCGACCAACAATGCCGAAGTCACCGGGTAACCAGGGTAAACATCGGGTTATTAAGCGCAGGGCCGCGCTTAGTAACTCGATGTTTACCCTGGTTACCAGTGTAAATGTAAAAAAAAAAAAAACAGTACATACTTACATTCCGGTGTCTGTCGCGTCCCCCGGCGTTCTGCTTCCCTGCACTGTGAGTGCCGGCCAGCCGTAAAGCAGAGCGTGACGTCACCGCTGTGCTTTACGGCCAGCCGGCGCTGACACAGTGCAGGGAAGCAGAACGCCGGGGGACGCGACAGACACCGGAATGTAAGTATGTAGTGTTTTTTTTTTTTTTTACATTTACACTGGTAACCAGGGTAAATACCAGGGTAATACGCAGCGGTGTTCTATAGAAAAGCCGGCAATTCAGTGCAGTGTACAGTAAAATCACACTGACAGGTTACAATAGAATAGCTAAAATAAATGTCTACACATAGTATAGGGGTATATATATATATATGTCAGTGAGACACATACAGTGGGGCAAAAAAGTATTTAGTCAGTCAGCAATAGTGCAAGTTCCACCACTTAAAAAGATGAGAGGCGTCTGTAATTTACATCATAGGTAGACCTCAACTATGGGAGACAAACTGAGAAAAAAAAATCCAGAAAATCACATTGTCTGTTTTTTTTATCATTTTTTTTTGCATATTATGGTGGAAAATAAGTATTTGGTCAGAAACAAACAATCAAGATTTCTGGCTCTCACAGACCTGTAACTTCTTCTTTAAGAGTCTCCTCTTTCCTCCACTCATTACCTGTAGTAATGACACCTGTTTAAACTTGTTATCAGTATAAAAAGACACCTGTGCACACCCTCAAACAGTCTGACTCCAAACTCCACTATGGTGAAGACCAAAGAGCTGTCAAAGGACACCAGAAACAAAATTGTAGCCCTGCACCAGGCTGGGAAGACTGAATCTGCAATAGCCAACCAGCTTGGAGTGAAGAAATCAACAGTGGGAGCAATAATTAGAAAATGGAAGACATACAAGACCACTGATAATCTCCCTCGATCTGGGGCTCCACACAAAATCCCACCCCGTGGGGTCAGAATGATCACAAGAACGGTGAGCAAAAATCCCAGAACCATGCGGGGGGACCTAGTGAATGAATTGCAGAGAGCTGGGACCAATGTAACAAGGCCTACCATAAGTAACACACTACGCCACCATGGACTCAGATCCTGCAGTGCCAGACGTGTCCCACTGCTTAAGCCAATACATGTCCGGGCCCGTCTGAAGTGTGCTAGAGAGCATTTGGATGATCCAGAGGAGTTTTGGGAGAATGTCCTATGGTCTGATGAAACCAAACTGGAACGGTTTGGTAGAAACACAACTTATCGTGTTTGGAGGAAAAAGAATACTGAGTTGCATCCATCAAACACCATACCTACTGTAAAGCATGGTGGTGGAAACATCATGCTTTGGGGCTGTTTCTCTGCAAAGGGGCCAGGACGACTGATCTGGGTACATGAAAGAATGAATGGGGCCATGTATCGTGAGATTTTGAGTGCAAACCTCCTTCCATCAGCAAGGGCATTGAAGATGAAATGTGGCTGGGTCTTTCAACTTGACAATGATCCAAAGCACACCGCCAGGGCAACGAAGGAGTGGCTTCGTAAGAAACCTTTCAAGGTCCTGGAGTGGCCTAGCCAGTCTCCAGATCTCAACCCTATAGAAAACCTTTGGAGGTAGTTGAAAGTCCGTGTTGCCAAGCGAAAAGCCAAAAACATCACTGCTCTAGAGGAGATCTGCATGGAGGAATGGGCCAACATACCAACAACAGTGTGTGGCAAACTTGTGAAGACTTACAGAAAACGTTTGACCTCTGTCATTGCCAACAAAGGATATATTACAAAGTATTGAGATGAAATTTTGTTTCTGACCAAATACTTATTTTCCACCATAATATGCAAATAAATTGTTAAAAAACAGACAATGTGATTTTCTGGATTTTTTTTTCTCAGTTTGTCTCCCATAGTTGAGGTCTACCTATGATGTAAATTACAGACGTCTCTCATCTTTTTAAGTGGTGGAACTTGCACTATTGCTGACTGACTAAATACTTTTTTGCCCCACTGTATATGTATATATATTAACATTTCATACAGCGCTAGATAGCTTAAAAGCCGGTAATTCAATTCCCGGCTTTTGCTATCTCCTTCTCAAACCCGACATGATATGAGACATGGTTTACATACAGTAAACCATCTCATATCCCTTTTTTTTGCATATTACACACTACTAATTTTAGTAGTGTGTATGTGCAAAATTTGGGCGCTCTAGCTATTAATTTAAAGGGTTAAATCGCAGAAAAAAATTGGCGTGGGCTCCCGCGCAATTTTCTCCGCCAGAATGGTAAAGCCAGTGGCTGAGGGCAGATATTAATAGCCTGGAGAGGGTCCATGGTTATTGGCCCCCCCCCCTGGCTAAAAACATCTGCCCCCAGCCACCCCAGAAAAGGCACATCTGGAAGATGCACCTATTCTGGCACTTGGCCACTCTCTTCCCATTCCCATGTAGCCGTGGGATATGGGGTAATGAAGGGTTAGTGTCACCTTGCTATTATAAGGTGACATTAAGCCAGATTAATAATGGAGCGGCGTCAATTATGACACCTATCCATTATTAATACAATAGTATGAAATGGTTAAAAAACACATACACATATTATTACACATTTTTTTAATGAAATAAATACACAGGTTGTTGGAATAGTTTATTATACTGGTAATCCACCTGAAGACCCTCGTTCTGTAAAAAAGGTATATAGGTGTATTTATTTCATTAAAAGACTTTGTAATAATGTGTATGTGTTTTTTAACCATTTCATACTATTGGATTAATAATGGATAGGTGTCATAATTGACGCCTCTCCATTATTTATCTGGCTTAATATCACCTTACAATGGCAAGGTGACATTAACCCTTCATTACCCCATATCCCATGGCTACACGGGAATGGGAAGAGAGTGGCCAAGTGCCAGAATAGGCGCATCTTCCAGACGTGCCTTTTCTGGGGTGGCTGGGGGCAGATGTTTTTAGCCGGGGGGGGGCAATAACCATGGACCCTCTCCAGACTATTAATATCTGCCCTCAGTCACTGGCTTTACTATTCGGGTGAGAAAATTGCGTGGGAGCCCAGGCAAATTTTTTCCGCGATTTAACCCTTTAAATTAATAGCTAGAGCGCCCAATGTTCTGTCCTCACTAAATAAGGCTGGCTCATGTAGCTATACAGTCAGCTAAACCGCTATACCGGGGTCCAATAAGGAGACTGTGGTTGAGTCTGTGCTTTATTAAACGTAGTGGTATATTGATGCGTAACATTTAGGAAGCTAGTAACTGAACTGGGAGTACAATTGGTTAAACTAGGCTAAAATAGAGCAGAAATATCTACAGAAAACATAAAGACATACCGGCAATGCAATCGCAAGGGGGATGAAGTGAAGCGTCTTTCCTTGAAGGCAAACTGAAGAAAGTGAAAGGAAAAATGGAGGGAAATGGAGGCTGAGCTACCATAATGCATTGCAAAAAAGGAAGAGAATCAAACATGGAAAATACCAGAAACAGAAAATAGGACTGCCAACATAACTCTGACCGCTAGAGGGAGCCAAAGCATCACAGATAAATAAAGATATGAACAAATTGTATGACGGAGACAGAACACTCCCCGTCTGACATCAACGGATGTCACTACTCCTTTCTTCCAAAGGCAGCAATAGGACCAGTTCAGATACCGGTCTGAAAAATGTCTTAGGTTCATTCCCTTTGGTCATCCTTAGTTCAACTTTGCGGACATTGCCATCCTTGCTTGGGAATGTTGCGGTAAATAGACCAAATGGCCACTGGTTCCAATGAATCTGACAGTCTTTCACAAGAACAAGGTCACCTATGTTCAGATTAGGTTTAGTAGATTGTCACTTTGTACGTGGCTGCAGGGTAGACAAATATTGTTTGCGCCACCTGTCCCAGAAAGTATTTGCAAGACTTTGTACCTGTCTCCATTGGCGCTTGTAGAGGTCCTTAGCGTCGAATCCTCCTGGAGGGGCACTGGACAGTCCTGTTTTCTGGGTAAGTAGAGTAGCTGGAGTCAATAACAAGGGTTCCTCAGGGTCGTTAGGAACTGGAACCAGGGGTCTTGCGTTGATTATAGCTGCAGCTTCAGCCATGAAGGTGATTAGGCTTTCGTGGGTAAGCCTCGCTGCTCCTTTACATTTTTCCATGTCCCGAGTTCTGGTTGCCATGAATGAACGAGCTATATGTGTCAGGCAGGTAATGGCTCGAGTAAGTGACTTCCAACTTGAGAATCTGTCGAACCTGCAAGATCCAAGCTGGATAACAGAGGTCATTGTATGTAGTGTAGACACCTGAGGGCGGATTTCAGCATCTGAGTCCTCTCCTACTAGTTCGAAGGTGTCTGGAAAACATTCCTCAATGTACAATAGTTTTGGTCCAGAGAGCCACGTTGTGCTTCCTAGTTGACTTGCGACAACTGCTCTAGTTGCATGGTCTGCGGGATTCTGGTCTGTGGGTATGTAATGCCACTGCTGTGGGTGAACTGATCTCCTGATTCGTAGCACTCTGTTATTGACATAAATGTAGAATCGCCTGGTTTCGTTGTGGATATATCCCAGGACTACTTTGCTGTCTGAGTAGAACTTGGCCTGTGTCAGGTTGATATCCATTTCGGATGCGATGAACTCCGCTAACTCAACGGCTAAGACTGCGGCACAAAGCTCTAACCTGGGTATAGTGTGCTCTGGTTGTGGTGCGAGTTTGGCCTTTCCCATTACGAAACCAATGTGGCACTGACATTTAGAGTCTACAGTTTTGAGGTAGGCAACAGCGGCAATTGCTTTGACAGAAGCATCTACAAATACGTACAGTCTTTGGCTCTGTATCTCAGTAGATGGCACAGGGGTGTATGGTTTTGCACATGCAGGTTGGAGAGTGCCGCTAATGAGTTCTTCCACTCTTCCCACTGGATCCTCTTATCAGGTGGCAGAGGTGCATCCCAGTCAGATGTTTCCCTAGTTAAGTCTCTTAGTAGGGCCTTGCCTTGTATAGTAACAGGAGCTGCGAAACCCAAGGGATCGTACAGACTGTTGATGGTAGACAGGACGACTCTACGTGTGAAAGGCCTTTCTTCCTGACTGACCTGAAAGGTGAAAGTG
This sequence comes from Ranitomeya imitator, assembly GCF_032444005.1. Classification (NCBI taxonomy): domain Eukaryota; kingdom Metazoa; phylum Chordata; class Amphibia; order Anura; family Dendrobatidae; genus Ranitomeya; species Ranitomeya imitator. The sequence continues at coordinate 1,043,368,504 of NC_091282.1, read as the reverse complement.
TCTGACTGTAGATTCCAGAGAAGCCCGAGGCTGCGTTGCATTGGTGCGGGGTCTGACCTCAGGCCCAGGTCTCTGAGACCATTACATAGTTCCTGAGAAGGGAATGCTTCCATGAGTTCTTGGCTGTTTGAGGCTATTTTATGAAGCCTAAGGTTCGAGCAGGCAAGCATGTCCTGGGCTCTCCTGAGAAGACTGATGGCAGTCTCATTTGAAGGCATGGCTTTTAGACAGTCGTTGACATAAAAGTCCTTTTCTATGAATTGTCTGACATCTGCTCCGTATTCTGCTTCTCCTTCCTGAGCCGACCTTTTGAGTCCGTAAATGGTGACTGCAGGGGAAGGACTGTTGCCAAAGATGTGCACTCTCATGCGATACTCCGTGACTTCTTTAGTAGGATCATTGTCTCTGTACCAGAAGAATCTTAGGAAGTTCCTGTCTCTCTCTCTCTCACAAGGAAACAATGGAACATTTGCTGGATGTCAGCAATGAAGGCAATGGAATCCTTACGGAAGCGCATAAGTACTCCCAGCAGTTTGTTATGGAGGTCTGGTCCTGTCAGTAGAACGTCATTCAGGGAGACATCATTAAATTTAGCATTGGAATCAAACACGACTCTGATCTGGCCTGGTTTTTTAGGGTGGTAAACTCCGAACATGGGTAGGAACCAGCATTCTTCAGAGTCTTTGAGAGTGGGAGCTAGTTCTGCGTAACAATTTTCAAAAATCTTTGACATGAAGGAGAAAAAGTGATCTTTCATCTCTGGTTTCTTTTGCAGATTACGTTTGAGAGAGGAGAAACGTTGTAATGCCTGATTTCTGTTGTTCGGTAGACGTGGTCTGTGGGTTTTGAAGGGAAGAGGTGCGACCCAGCTGGTGGTCTCATCTTTAACGAGTCCCTTGTCCATTACCTCTAAGAACAACTTGTCCTCTACCGACATTGCCACTTGGTTGTCCTGCTTAGTTCTCTGGAAGACTGTGCACCCTAACTGATCCTTATAGCTTCCTGACACTATACTGCTGTCGTGAGTAAAGTCTATTAAATGATCAGGTAGTTGGATGCTGTGTGGCAGTTCCCTGACATGGAACTCATTGTTACAAGGTTGAAACAGAGATGGACGTCCTTTCTCCAATGTATTTGTCAGCATGCTTGTCACAGAAGATGGGGCGTGCATGCGTCCCAAGCATACGTTGCCAATTATGACCCATCCTAGGTCTAGCCTTTGGGCATAGGGAGCATTGTGGAGTCCATTGATATGACGTCTCACTTTATGAACCTGCAGGATATCTCTCCCCAACAGCAGAATTATCTGGGCCTGATGGTCGAGTTCCGGTATAAGGTGTGCTATTCGATTTAAGTGAGCGTGATGGATTGCTACATCTGGTATAGGGATTTCAGATCTGTTGTCTGGGATCTGGTTACATTCGATGATCGTAGGTAGCGGTAGGCAGTATTGTCCGTCTAAAGACTCGATCTGGTAGTCAGTAGCTTTCCTGCCTGCTGTTGTCACAGTACCTGCACACGTCTTTAAGGAGTAGGGAGTGTTGGCCCTTTGATGTTGATGTTGAATAGGTCAAAGAAAGTTGATCTAGCCAAGGATCGATTACTTTGATCATCCAAGATAGCATACAGTCTTACAGCTTTGTCTCTATGGCCCTTCGGGTATACTTTGACGAGGCATATTTTTGAACAGGACCTGTGCAGACCTCGGTACATTGTGAAGTGATCTCTGGCGTAGCTGTATCAGTGTTCCTTTCCTCCCCGCCATGCTCACTGTCAGCTGGCGTGTTTTGTGTACTCCATGGAGCTGGGCCAGGGGGTAGAGCAGTGTTATGATCTGTGGTGCCACATTCTGTGCATTTTACACTGACCTTGCAATCCTTGGCGAGATGAGCTGTGGACGAGCAGCACTTGTAGCAGATACCGTTTTCTTTCAGGAAGCTTCTGCGATCTGGCATAGATTTTCCTCTGAAGGCTTTGCATTTCAGGAGAGGATGAGGCTTCTGATGAAGTGGGCACTGCTTGTCAGGGTCCTGGACCTTTGTTTCTGATTGGGAGCAGCCAGAAGACCTGTAATTAGAGCCTGAAGAAGAAACATAAGTCTTGTGTACTGCCACAGATGTTCTGCGTGGATTTGCAGGTGGTGATGGTGTGGCATATGGCATTGCAAAGTCAAAGCTGGGATCGTTTCTAATTCTCGCTTGTTGGTGTATGAAGTCTACAAAAACGGAGAAGGGAGGGAATGGAACGCTGTGTTTGTATTTGTACGTGGGACCATGTGTGAGCCACCTCTCCTGTAGATTGTAGGGCAACTTCTGGACTATAGGGTTCACACCTCTGGCTGTGTCAAGAAATGCAAGTCCCTGTAGGTCGTCCTCGTATTTGGCAACTTGGACTTCCTTTAGCAAGTCGCTTAGCTCTCTAAGTTTCTGGAGACCTTTGTTAGATATTTTAGGAAAGTCATTGATTCTTTTGAACAAGGCTCTTTCTATTACTTCTGCTGAGCCGTAACACTCATCCAGCCTTTTCCAGATCTCTTTGAGGCCAGTCTCAGGGCGGTTTATATTAATGTCTCTGATCCTTACTGCATGTTTGACTGACTCTTCTCCCAGGTATTTGACTAACAGGTCTATCTCTTCCCTGTGTTGTAGCCCCAAGTCTCTAATGACATTTTGGAAGGAAGCTTTCCAAGCTCTGTAGCCTTCAGCTCGGTCAGTGAATTTCATGAGTCTCTTGGCAACCAGTTCACGTCGTGTGAAGAACTTGGCAAATTCTGCCGTGAACCGGTTGTCAGCAGAGTATACTGGTGATGGGTCGCCCTGATAGTGATGTGAGGTGCGTTCGTACCTGTTAGTGTCCTCAGGGTGGCGCCAGCCGGTGTCGTATTGCTTCGGCCTGATGTACGGTGTGTCAGCAGGGTGATCCATGTTGGTTACCTGATGAGGGGCAAGGTAGTCATTAGCAGGGTTGTTTTGCCTCACATTTTCGAGTTTGTTTCTGTCCTGAGCCTCGTGATGACTCTCGCTCACTTCGCTGGAGGTGTCGTATTCTGGTTTTGGTACTGGTTCAGGGTTATGGTTTGGATCAGGAAGGTCATTAACATACTGAGATGTGCGTTGTGGTGAGTCTTGCAGTGGAAACTCCAGACTCGACATACTGCTTTGGCTATGCAGCTTGGGATTTTGCGCGGCTTCTAGCGATTCTGCTTCGGCGAGGGCTGCGGCAGCTTCCCTTTTTGCTGCTAGGCTTTCTAAGGCGGCATCCACACGTGCCTTCTCTAACTGCGACCTTCTCTCTTGATCGGCTCTCTCATCATCTATGCGTGCTTTTTCTAACTGCAACCTTCTCTCTTGATCGGCTCTCTCATCATCTATGCGTGCTTTTTCTAACTGCAACCTTCTCTCTTGATTGGCTCTCTCTAAGCGCGACCTTCTCTCTTCGTCATCTAGGTGTGCTTTTTCTAATTTAAGTTGCATCTCTTGGTCAGCAAAGCTCGCTCGTATTTTGGCTGCAGCATTTGCGCGGGCAATGGTGACAGCGCTGCTGATGGATGTTGTCTTTGAGGAGACGGAAGTAACAGATCTTGTCCTATGCGATTTGTGAGACATCGTGTCTTGGGAAAGTGCTTGGCTGTGCAGAGATTGCTGTAGCTGTCTTTAGTCTCTGAGTAGCCGGTGACTTGAATCCCACTAGTTGGATGGCTGCCGTTTCACTGTTCTGTCCTCACTAAATAAGGCAGGCTCACGTAGCTATACAGTCAGCTAAACCGCTATACCGGGGTCCAATAAGGAGTCTGTGGTTGAGTCTGTGCTTTATTAAACGTAGTGGTATATTGATGCGTAACATTTAGGAAGCTAGTAACTGAACTGGGAGTACAATTGGTTAAACTAGGCTAAAATAGAGCAGAAATATCTACAGAAAGCATAAAGACATACCGGCAATGCAATCGCAAGGCGGATGAAGTGAAGCGTCTTTCCTTGAAGGCAAACTGAAGAAAGTGAAAGGAAAAATGGAGGGAAATGGAGGCTGAGCTACCATAATGCATTGCAAAGGAGGAGGAGAATCAAACATGGAAAATACCAGAAACAGAAAATAGGACTGCCAACATAACTCTGACCGCTAGAGGGAGCCAAAGCATCACAGATAAATAAAGATATGAACAAATTGTATGACGGAGACAGAACACCCAAATTTTGCATATACACACTACTAACATTAGTAGTGTGGAATATGCAAAAAGAAAGGGATATGAGATGGTTTACTGTATGTAAACCATGTCTCATATCATGTCGGGTTTGGGAAGGAGATAGCAAAAATCGGCAATTGAATTACCGGCTTTTAAGCTATCTAGCGATGTATGATATATATATATATATATATATATATATGTGTCTCACGATTTTTTGAGAGCATGGATCTATTGTATGTCCGCATGTCGGTTTTGCAAGTCTGCGAGAAAATCTCGCAGTACGGATGCCATGCGGATTACATACGGAGGATGCCATGCGCAAAATATGCTGACACACCCTGCCTACGGATGAGATACGGACCACTATTTTGGGGACTTTTTCTGGCTGTAAATTACGGACCGTATTTTTATACGCTGAGTGTGAGGCCGGCCTTTGTCTGTAGGGTAAATTATACATTCAGAGTTTAATACCTCTACCTTTAGTATCTCTCTCATCAACTCTTCAGATTATCCAGAAATGTATAATCCTACAATCCCTTTGTAACGCATTCTTAATATTCTGGACACTGGATGCTAAGCTCAGCAATTTTGCCTGGCTAGTAATTAGTGATGAGTAGTGTTGAGCATTCCGATACTTTTGCGATATCGGAAATCGGAATCGGAAGTTCCTATAGTGCAATTATGCATTATAAAGAAGTATGGGCGGTGCATGGGCGGTGCGTGGGCGGAGACTGTGCGTGTGTGTGTGTGTGCGGGCGGTGTCTGTGCATGCTGCGTGTGTGCCGGGGCTCTATGTGGTGGGTGGGGTCTCTGTGCGGTGTGCGGGGGTCTCTGACGGCTGTGCGGGGGTCTGTGCGGTGGGTGGGGTCTCTGTGCGGCGTGCAGGGGTCTCTGCCGGCCGTGCGGGGGTCTGTGCGGGGGTCTGTGCGCGTGTCTGTGTGGGGTCTCTGCGGTGTGTCTCAGTGCGGGCATCGTCCGATGGGACTACAAGTCCCATCGGACGATGCCTGCTACACTGACAGTGATTGACACATTAGCCAATGATGGGACAGTAGTAGCCCCATCATCCGGCTAATGTGTTGAATGAAAAAAAAAAAATACTCCATACATACTCCATACAGTACATACATGACATACAGTACATTAAACATAGATTACATACTCACCATTACTTGTCACTTTGTTCCCCGAAGCCAGTGTCATCTGTAAAAAAGGTGAAAAAAACAACCAATATACTACCTATCCACGAGTGTCCCACGACGATCTCCCGTGGAGAACAGCAACAACAGCTGTTGCAACCGCTCTCCAGGGGCCCCAGATACACAATGACGGGAGGAAGGGATTCCTCCGCCGCTGTAAAAAAAATTGTCCCTACCCTCACTTATGGCATTGCTGCATGAGAAATTTTCCCACGCAGCAATTATCGTAAAGTGAGACTTTGAACTTTAGTAACCTCAGTGATACACTGCACTGCAGTGACATCACCCGATTTATAGCCTTTATGGCTAAAAAATATAGGGGGACCCCACGTCATTTTTTTGGAGGGTCCCCCCATTTTAATAGCGAGTAAAGGCTACGCAGACAGCTGCGGGCTGATATTCATAGCAGGCTACAAATATTGGCCCCCCAGCCGTCGGCTTTCCCCCTCAGGTGCAGAAAATTGCGTGGGAGCCCACGCCGTTTTTTTCCTTTTTTTTTAAAATTCAACACTCATTAAGGCTGCTTTCACACTTGCGTCGGTGCGAGTCCGTCGCTATGCACCGGGCCGATGTACTGACGCACGTTGTGAAATTTGTGCATGATGTGGTCAGCGGATGCAGTTTTTCAACGTATCCGCTGCCCATTCTGAAGTCCAGGGAGGAGGGGCGTAGTTTCTGCCGCGCATATGCGGTAGAAAATGGCGGGCGTGACGGCCAAAAAACGTTCACTTGAACGTTTTTTCGTGCCGACGGACCGCCAAAACACGACAAATCCATTGCACGACGGACGCGACGTGTGGCGATCTGTCGCTAATACAAGTCTATGGGTAAAAACGCATCCTGCGAGCACATTTGCAGGATCCGTTTTTTTCTGCCGTATCTTTTTTTTCCGCCGGATCCATTTTTTTTCCACCGGATCGTTTTTTTTCTCAGAGTTGTATTAGCTCCGGAGTGCGCCTGATGGCCACACGTTTCATCCGTTTTTTTGCTAGATCCGTCGCTGTGCGTTTTTTCAACAGACAGAAAAACCGTTCCTCTGCATGTGTTTTCCGTCCGGCGGAAACAGCTTTTTTGACAGATCATGCAAAAAACGGATGAAACGTGTGGCCATCAGGCGCAATCCGGCGCTAATACAACTCTATGAGAAAAATGGATCTGGTGGAAAAAAAAACATCTGGTGGTAAAAAACATATCCTGTGGAAAAAAAAACGGATCCGGCGGAAAAAAACGGATCTGGTGGGAAAAAAACGGATCCGGTGGAAAAAACGGATCTTGCGGAAAAAAATGGATACGGTGGAAAAAAGGATCTGGCTGAAAAATACGATCCGGTGGAAAAAAACGGATCTGGCAGAAAAAAAACATCCGGTGGGAAAAACAGATCCTGCGGAGAAAAAAACGGATCCAATGGAAAAAAAACGGATCTTGCGGAAAAAAATGGATACGGTGGAAAAAAGGATCTGGCTGAAAAAAACGATCCGGTGGAAAAAACGGATCTGGCAAAAAAAATCATCCAGTGGGAAAAAATGGATCCTGCGGCAAAAAATGGATACGGTGGAAAAAAAAGGATCTGGCTGAAAAAAACGATCCGGTGGAAAAAAAACGGATCTGGTGGAAAAAAAATCCGGTGGGAAAAAACGGATCCTGCGGAGAAAAAAACCGATCCGGTGGAAAAAAATGGATCTTGCGGAAAAAATGGATACGGTGGAAAAAAAGGATCTGGCTGAAAAAAATGATCCGGTGGAAAAAAACGGATCTGGCGGAAAAAAAACATCCGGTGGGAAAAAACGGATCCTGCGGAGAAAAAAACGGATCCGGTGGAAAAAAATGGATCTTGCACAAAAAAAGGATCTGGCTGAAAAAAACGATCCGGTGGAAAAAAACGGATCTTGCAAATGTGCTCGCAGGATGCGTTTTACCCATAGACTTGTATTAGCAATGGATCGCGACGGATGGCCACACGTTGCGTCCGTCGTGCAACGGATCTGTGTTTTGGCGGACCGTCAGCACGAAAAAACGTTCAAGTGAAGGTTTTTTTGTCCGTCGCGCCCACCATTTTGTACCGCGCATGCATGGCAGAAACTCCGCCCCCTGCTCCCCGCACTTCAGAATGCGTTGAAAAACTGCATCCGCTGCCCACGTCGTGCACAAAATTCACAACATGTGTCGGTATGTCGGCCCGACGCATAGCGACGGACCCGTACCGACGCAAGAGTGAAAGAGGCATTAATGAGCGTTGAATTTAAAAAAAAAAAAAAAAGAAAGCGGAAAAAAACGGCGTGGGCTCCCGTGCAATTTTCTGCACCTGAGGGGGAAAGCCGACGGCCGGGGGCCAATATTTGTAGCCTGCTATGAATATAAGCCCACAGCTGTCTGCGTAGCCTTTACTGGCTATTAAAATGGGGGGACCCCCCAAAAAAAATGACGTGGGGGCCCCCCTATATTTTATAGCCAGAAAGGCTACACAGACAGCTGCGGGCTGATATTCATAGCCTAGAGAGGGGCCATGGATATTGGCCACCCCCCCGGCTACAAATACCAGTCCGCAGCTGCCCCAGAAATCGCGCATCTGTAAGATGCGCCAATTCTGGCACTTAGCCCCTCTTTTCCCACTCCGGTGTAGCGGTGGGATATGGGGTAATAAGGGGTTAATGTCACCTTGCTATTGTAAGGTGACATTAAGCCGGGTTAATAACGGAGAGGCGTCAATAAGACGCCTATCCATTATTAATCCAATAGTAAGAAAAAGTTAATAAAACACGCAAACATTCGGAAAAAAGTATTTTAATATTCTTCATTTAACCATACTTACCATACTTCAGCGCCTGCAAAAAATGTAAAATAATAAACCGTATACTACCTGTCCGCCGTAGACCAATTAATAACGAGTGTCCCACGACGATCTCCCCTATAGAATAGTGACATCGGGTGATGTCACTGCTCTATAGGACCCTCAGGTCCTATACTGACAGGAGACAATGGCTCCTGCAGTGCATCACTGAGGTTACTAAAGTTCAAAGTCTCACTTTACGGCAATTGCTGCGTGGGAAAATTTCTCATGCAGCAATGCCATAAGTGAGGCTAGGGACAATTTTTTTTACAGCGGCAGAGGAATCCCTTCCTCCCGTCATTGTGTATCTGGGGCCCCTGGAGAGCAGTTGCAACAGCTGTTGCTGCTGTTCTCCACGGGAGATCGTCATGGGACACTCGTGGATTTCTGCGGACAGGTAGTGTATTGGTTGTTTGTTTTTTTCAACTTTTTTACAGATGACACTGGCTTCGGGGATCAAAATGACAAGTAATGGTGAGTATGAACTCTATGTTTAATGTACTGTATGTCATGTATGTACTGTATGGATGTATTGTATGGAGTATGTATGGAGTATTTTTTTTTCTTTCATTCAACACATTAGCCGGATCATGGGACTACTACTGTCCCATCATTGGCTAATGTGTCAATCACTGTCAGTGTAGCAGGCATCGTCTGAAGGGACTTGTAGTCCCATCGAACGATGCCTGCACTGAGACACGCCGCAGAGACCCCGCACAGACCCCCACACGGCCAGCAGAGACCCCGCACAGACCCCCGCACGCCCCACACAGACCCCCGCACGATGGGCAGAGACCCCCGCACGCCCCGCACCGACCCCCGCATGCCCCACACAGACCCCCGCACAGACCCCTGCACGGCCGGCAGAGACCCCCGCATGCCGCACAGAGACTCCGCCGCTGCACAGACTCCCGCACAGCCGGCAGAGACCCCCGCATGCCGCACAGACCCCCGCACGCCCCGCACAGACCCCTGCACACCCCGCACGGCCAGCAGAGACACCCGCACGCCCCGCACAGACACCCGCACGCCCCGCACAGACCCCCGCATGCCCCGCACAGACCCCCGCACGCCCTGCACAGACCCCCACACAGACCCCCGCACGGCTGGCAGAGACCCCCTGCATGCCGCACAGCCCCCTGCACGCCCCGCACAGACCCCCACACGCTCCACACGGCCGGCACAGACCCCCGCACAGACCTCCGCACGACCGGCAGAGACCCCCGCATGGCCGGCAGAGACCCCTGCACGCCCCGCACAAACCCCCGCACGCACCGCTCAGACACCTGCACGGCTGGCAGAGACCCCCGCACGCTGCAGAGACCCCGCCCGCCGCAGAGACCCCCGCACGGCCGGCAGAGACCCCCGCACACCCCGCACAGACCCCCGCATGCCTCGCACAGACCCCCGCACGGCCAGCAGAGACCCCCACATGCTGCACAGAGACCCCGCCCGCCACAGAGACCCCCGCACAGACCCCCACACGGCCGGCAGAGACACCCGCACGCCGCACAGACCCCCGCACAGATCCTTGCACGCCCCGCACGGCCGGCAGAGACCCCCGCACGCCGCATAGAAACCCCGCCCGCCGCACAGACCCCTGCACAGCCGGCAGAGACCCCCACACGCCCCGCACAGACCCCGCACACCCCGCACAGACCCCCAAACACCCCCACACACCCTGCACAGATCCCCGCACGCCGCACAGAGACCCCACCCACCGCAGAGACCCCCGCACTGACCCCCGCATGCCCGGCAGAGACCCCTGCATGCCCCGCACAGACCCCCGCACGCCCCGCACAGACCCCCGCATGCCCTGCACAGACCCCCGCACGGCCAGCAGAGACCCCGGCAAGCCGCACAGAGACCCCGCCCACCGCAGAGACCCAAGCACAGACCCCCGCACGCCCCGCACAGACCCCCGCACGGCTGGCAGAGACCCCCGCACGCCGCACAGACCCTCGCACAGATCCTCGCACACCCCGCACGGCCAGCAGAGACCCCCGCACGCCGCACAGAAACCCTGCCTGCCGCACAGACTCCTGCACAGATCCCCACACGGCCAGCAGAGACCCCCGCATGCCCCGCACAGACCCCCGCACGCCCCACACAGACCTTTACACGCCCCGCACAGATCCCTGCATGGCCGGCAGAGACCCCCGCACGCCACACAGAGACCCCACCTGCCGCAGAGACCCCCGCACAGACCCCTGCATGCCCTGCACTGACCCCTGCACGGCCAGCAGAGACCCCCGCATGCCGCACAGAGACCCCGCATGGCCGGCAGAGACCCCCGCACACCGCACAGAGACCCCGCACGGCTGGCAGAGACCCCCGCATGCCGCACAGAGACCCCCGCATGCTCCGCACAGACCCCCGCATGCCCCAAAGAGACCCCCGCACGCCCCGCAGAGACCCCGCCCACTGCACAGGCCCCAGAGAGCCCCGGTAGGCAGGTACACATCCCGGGCAGGCCCGCACAGACCCCGCCCGCAAAGACACTCACAGTGCCGCCCACGCACCGCCCACACTCTTCCCCCCTCCAATACAGGATGTTTAAGGAGTCAGAAAGGGCTTATTTACATTCCAATATTTTTGTCCCATTGACTTGCATTGGTATCGGGTATCGGTATTGGCGAGATCCAATATTTTTGGGATATCGGCCGATCCAATCCGATACTTCTGGGTATCGGAAGGTATCGCTCAACACTAGTGATGAGCGAATTTTTTCAGAAAACAATCACCAGACATAAATTCGGCACAAATATGGCACATTCGGATTCATGATTGGAAACGCGAGCAAAATTTTATAAAATCGGGAAAAAATGTCAGCATTCGGTAAAAAGTGAGGGAAAATATTTGCGCTGCCACAAAAGTATTTTCAATGGTGGTAATGGTGGTGTGTCATGAGCGTTCGGCACGTGTTTGATGAAGGGAAGGGGTTTGCAGAGCTCAGAAGCACGGCGTTCTTGAAAACAGTCATTTTTTCCCCTAACTTTATGTGAGCACATTGCGGCTAGCCAATTAGGGTGCAGGGAATATCCACAATGTCCTGACACAACGGCTTGTGTCATTGGCTGCTGAAATCACATGTCCATCTCCATATAAAGAGCAGACATCTTGTTTTAGCGCCATTATGACAATTTAACTGCTCTGTCCGGACGCTGGCAGTGTTAGCATCTAGATTTTAACTAGCTAGCTAGGCGGTTGCTTCCTACTCAGATAGTTTAGCTAGGTATCCCCTGACGAAGGATTTTAATCCGAAACGCGTGTCGGGGTGCGCATTGGTTGGATTTGGTGACGTCATTAAGGTATAGGATCTCCGCTACAATCTTCCCTCATCTCCTCTCACTGTCCCTTTTGTCTATATTGTGCCAATTTGCACATATTATACTTTGGGTGACTTCCACACTATTTGCACACTGTAGGTTTGCACATTTGCACTTTTTTCATGCAAAGGTTGTTCTTGTAGCCTAACCTTATTATGGGTTATTTTTAACCCCATAGTGAATTTGTGTCGGACATTCACGTTGCATATATTTTTTACATTTGTTTATCACTCTTGGCACATATTACTATCCCAGATTGTTTTTAAAGGAGTCCTGATATTTTCCCCTTGTTTGGTACACCACATGCCTATATAGGTTTTTATATATAATTTTTTTGGAGATTTTATTCTTGCTATTGGTGTTTTTTATTCATCCAACATGTGCACTTATATTTATGTGTATTACCACTACAAATAAAGATTTATTGTGATAAAACGTATACCCTGCTATGTGATTTTTTTCTTGGGGTTAGGTCCTTTGCTCCGGGGGTTGGTTTTTCTCTGCTTACATGAGTGGTTCCCACTCGCTCTACTTGTTTTCACTGGGGTTCATCTAATAATTTTTATTGTATACTTCTTTTATATATTGGATTTGATTTTATTGCCCCTTTTAGTGTTAAAATTTTTTGTCTATTAGATAGTTTAGCTGGGTAGTGTCCTGTGTGGCTGTGAAATCGACCTTCCAGCATTTTTTTGCCATTACTGAGGTTCACAGAAAAAGACAGCAGGGCACATGTCCTACAAGTGTGTTGTGCACTGCTTCTATTGTGCTCCATGCACGAGTATAATGTTCTAAATCTTATTTTTTCACTAGCTAAATTTGAAACAGCATGCCATATCCCACTTTGCCATTTATTGCTGTGGTGACATTGTTCTGTGATTTGAGCTGTTGTGCATGAAGAAATATTTTGTTGGGGCATTTGCTAACGTGATTCACCATGCCATATCTCACCTAGTTATTTAATGATGGTGAAAAAAATTATTATTTTTTTTTCTGTTGCTAAATGTGATACAGCTCGCCGTATTCCATGTTGTTATTTTGTGGAAAGTGATATGAAGCTGTTTGCAGACCAAACGCACATTAAAAAACAAAAATTATAATTTTTTTCTGTTGCAAAACGTGATTCATACGTCCGGCTGTATCCTAGGTTGTCATTTTGTGGTAGTGATATGAAGCTGTCTACAGACCTAATGCACATTAAATAAAAATTTATACTTTGTTCTGTTGCAAAATGTGATGCAGCCCGCCGTATCCCACATTGTAATTTTATGGCGGTGATATGAAGCTGTCTGTAGGCCTAACGCACATTTAAAAACAAAAAATATATTTTTTTCTGTTGCAAAATGTGTTTTTTCTGTTGCAAAATGTTATACGTAAAGCCGACCTTATCCCACATTGTCATTTTGTGGCAGTGATATAAAGCTGTCTGCAGACCTAATAATCATTAAAAAAAAGTGTTGCAAAACGTGATACAGCCCGCCGTATCCCACGTTGCAAATTCATGTCAGTGATGTCAAGCTGTCTGCAGACCTAACGCATATTAAAGGGAACATCTACTTCAAAAACATTTTAGAGCATCCTCTTTGTCATCCAGGCCTCATCCTTACTTAAACAATTCTTTCTTCAGTTACTAACGTCACACAGTAGGAGACATCTCACTTTGAAATTGTTTGGAACATGAAGTCAATGTTATACAGGCCTCATTGACAGGCCCCTCAAAAATTTTTCTGTTACTAAAGTCATACAATAGGGGACATCTCACTTTTAACCCCTTAGTGACGGAGCCAAATTTTTAAAATCTGACCAGTGTCACTTTATGTGGTAATAACTCTGGAACGCTTCAACAAATCCCAGCGATTTTTAGATAGTTTTTTCGTGACACATTATACTTTATGATAATGGTAAATTTAGGTCGATATGTTTTGCGTTTATTTATAAAAAATATCAGAAATTTGAGAAAAATGTTAAAAAATTAGCAATTTTCAAACTTTGAATGATTATCCATTACAGATAGTCATACCACAACAAAACATTAATAAATAACATTTCCCACATGTCGGCTTTACATCAGCAACATTTGCAAAATGTTATTTTAGGAAGTTTAAAAATGTAGCAGTAATTTTTCATTTTTTCAAGAAAATGTACAAAAATTTTTTATTTAGGGACTTATCCATGTGTGAAGTTTCTTTAGGGGTCCTATAATATTGGGAAATCCCCAAAAGTTATATAATTTTAAAAGCACCCCCTGAAATATAGAAAACTACAGTCAGGTAGTTTATTAACCATTCAGGTGCTTTTCCGGAATTAATGCAAAGTGGCACAGCAGAAATGAAAATGTGTATTTTTACCACCTAACTGCTGCTAACTTCTGAACATGTTACTACAGCTGTCAGACTCTAAGGCCGCTATTTGGTCGAGAATTGCCATGGCAAACATCAGGACCACAAAATCATGATCTGAGGGCACCAACTGGTATAAAAAGGAAGCCCCCACACCCTGTTAATCATTTATAATGATGTAGTCACTATTGACAGCAGCATCTAAGGGGTTAAACAGTTATGGAAGGTGCAAACACTGATCGTGGCTAATGCAGCAAGTTGTCAGCTATAGTGTACAGCTGAGAGCTAATGGATTGTCACCTGTATGGGGAGACTATTCTCTTATATCTCACGTCAGTCAAAAGACGTATTGGCCATCATTAAGGGGTTAAATTTGTTTGAGCAGATCTTCTTTGTCATACAGGTCTCATCCACACTGAAACAATTCTTTCTTCTGTGAGTAACGTGATTCATCATGCCATATTTCACCTTGGAATTTAAGGGCGCTGAAATTCAGCTGTTTGCAGAGGTGGTGCAGAGTTTAAAATCTATATTTTTGTTGCCAATACTGTGCTCCTACAACACTATCTGAGCAGCATGATGAGGAAAAAGTGAGGCCGTGGTGGAAGGGGAATTAGGCTTGGTGTTCAAGGTGTACATGGGCTAGGTGGTAATATTTGTGAAAGCACAAGTGAACCAATAACTTCACGTCCTATGCAAAGACAACTGACAACTTCTGTTACCGGATGTTGCAGTTTTTAGTGTTCTTCATTATTCTCGTGTAATTGCAGTCTCTGATATCTTTAGTGGGCCTTATATGCCTGCTGTTGCTGCTGCTGCTGGAGATGTTAACACTAATTTGTGGAAATGTGAACAGTCCTGCTTTTGTGTCCATCTGCTGGGTTGGTGGAGTGGAAGACCTGTCAGTCCCTATTATAATATTTCTACTGTGGTAAAATTGATGCCACTTTGTTAATGTCTGCCACTAATTTTTTTAAATGTGAAAATTCCTGGTTCGGTGTCCATCTGCTGGTTTGGGTGCAGTAGAAAACCTGTTGGTCCCTATTAGACTATTTCTACTGTGGTGAAATTGATGATACTTTTTGGGATCTGCAGATAAATGTTTGTAAATGTGTAGATTCCTGGTTGGGTCTCCTTCATGTGTGTTACCTGCAGCAGTAGGCCTCCACTCTCTTTGAGTCAACTACCCATGTTACTATGCTTACATTTTTCTGAAATGTATGTCATGGAGGCTGCGCATGCGCTGCTATTAGGGGATCGCTTCCGCTACTGCGCCTTATTTCTCTAAGTATATTCAGGTGTGACATAATGCAGGACTGCGTTATAGCGATTTCTATTGGCCAGGCTATATATAAATAGCCAAGACCCCCTCCACAATGCATGCCTCCTGAGGAAGTCTTGACGAAACGTGCGTTGGGGCAGCGGGGACGGCATGTTACTGGCACATCTCCTGGTTATATTTTTAAGTATGTCACATTTATTATATATTTGTGGGTTGTAGCAAGATACTAGAGTCTAGTTACTATGCACTAAGCACTTTATTGATACTTGGTCTAGAATTGCTGCTAAAATATAGGTCAATATTGATGAACTTTAATCACTTTGGTGGGTAAGAATATATAGGTTCTCTTGTACCCTGGTTTTGACCCCTATGGTTGATAAAAATGTGGTAAAAAATCCTGTTTAAAGAATAATTGATGTGCTGGTTTCATCCTGTCCCTGGACGAGTGGGGTGTCCAGTGGTTCTTATTTAAATTATTTATTGTGATTTTGTACTTTATAAATAAGTTGTAAATTTTGGAATTATACTCTTTTTGTGGTCTTTGTATACCATGTGTTTGACGTTAATATGAACTTCTGAATTTCATGTCCTTCTTATATTTTGGAATAGTTTTTGAGTGTTAATACAGTCTACATCTGCTGGGTTGGCTGTAGTGGAAGAGATGTCGGTCCCCACTATAGTAGTTCTACTCTATTGCAATTGATGCCACTTTGTTGGTGTCTGACACTAATTTTTGAAAATGTGTAGACTCCTGGTTGGGTCTCTTTCAGGTGTGTTGCCGGTAGCAGTAGGCCTCTGAGACAGTCCACTTCCTTGGAGTCAACTACTTGCCTTACTATCCGAAGATTTTTCTGACAATAGTAGTCTATGAAACCTGATATTTGTGCTACATGAATGTGGCTGAGTATGAAAAGCAGGTTGAGCTGCCGTATGTGGCATCAGAGCTCGCAGCACAGCAGGCCTACACCAATCCCTCACCCATTTCGTCTTACTTTGACGTTCAATTGAATGCTGTATATGCTGGCCCAGATCCTGATATCTCATGCATGGCTGATTGCTGCTGTGCCATGCTATAATTTGTACTGTGGGTAAATTTAGGCCACTTTCTTGGTGTCTGTCCCTCATTTGATGTGTTTTGGCAGCTTTTGGTGCCGTTTAAAGGTATTGCTCATGTGTTTGTTTTTGTATCCCATTGACTTGAATGGCTTTCGGCTATGTTTGGTGAATATTTGACAAATAAATTGGCAAATATTGCAAATTCGGCGATGATAATCCAAACCGAACATTGAAATATTCACTCATCTCTAGTAGTAATGTCTGGAGCCATATAAACCTGTGCATTTGGAACTTTATCCAGGTTCAATAAGACCACTAAAGACTTAACAGATAAAGTTGGTTCCATAGTAAATAAGACCATAATTAAAGTTCCGGTAAGTCAACTCTCAGCTAGGAGAGCATATGTAGCCATCATTAGAGTTCTGGGTATGTCCTTTGAAACATGTAATGTCTTCCAGCCTCTATGTATAATAAGGTAACTTACCTACCCTTCTACCTTCTTATCCTATTGTTAGGAAACAATTGGTTCTGGACCTTTTACACAAACCCTTAAACTATGTTCTCATGCAGCTGTATTTTCTCTTCTGTAGCTAAAACATTTTTTCTTGGCAAAAAAAGCTGTGTTCAAAATACCAGTTTTACAGCGTTTTTTGAGTACAGATTACATGTGTGTTTTGCCTGCAAAAGTTTATTCAACAAAAATGCTTTAAAAATGCATAGAAAATATAAACTCTGACAGTTTTAATCCTCAGCCAAATACACAAAGAATAGCAGAATTTCTAAACAAACTAAATCTCCCACAAATTGGCCTTACAGATTTATCCACTCTTAACTTGCCTATTAGAGCTTCGGAAATTAGAGAAACAATACAGACATTAACATCCCAAAAATCTCCAGGACCGGATGGTCTGAGCAATGAATACTTTAAGATTTTTGCAGAATTCCTCATATACCCTGTATGACACGAACCTTCAATCAGGCATCACAAATAGGACACTTCCCTAAGGAAATGCTGGAAGCCACTCTCATCATGATCCCTAAATCCCAAACCGGCATGGATGAAGTTAAAAAACTTCAGGCCAATCTCCATCATTAACACGGACATTAAAATATTCTCAAAAATACTGGCCACAAGACTAAGAGAAATCCTCCATAAACTAATTAACAATGATCAATCGGGTTTTATCAAAGACAGACACTTCTGACGGGTCCAGAAGACTCCTTAACATCATTAACAAAATCAATTCTACACATACTCCGTCTATCCTTCTGGCTCTAGACGCTGAGAAGGCGTTTGATAGAGTAAATTGGACATATCTAAAACTCGTTCTCTCAAAATTTGGATTTGATAGTACATGGATAAATTCAGTTTTTTCCCTTTACTCTTGTCCAAGCACAAGAATTTACATCAACAATAACCTATCCAGACCTTTTGGGGTAAATAATGGGACAAGACAGGAATGCCCCTTATCACCACTCCTTTTTGTATTGGCAATAGAACCTCTGGCCAAAGCAATTCGTAAAAATGATAACATCACGGGATTTAATCTACTATATAATTGTCTAAGGGTCACTTCCGTCTGTCTGTCTGTCCTTCTGTCACGGTTATTCATTCGCTGATTGGTCTCGGCAGCTGCTTGTCATGGCTGCCGCGACCAATCAGTGACGGGCACAGTCCGGAACAAAATGGCCGCTCCTTACTCCCCGCAGTTAGTGCCTGTCGCCCGCATAGTCCCCTCCGGTCACCGCTAACACAGGGTTAATGCCGGCGGTAATGGACCGCGTTATGCCGTGGGTAACACACTCCGTTACCGCTGCTATTAACCCTTTGTGTCCCCAACTTTTTACTATTGATGCTGTGTATGCAGCATCAATAGTAAAATGATCTAATGTTAAAAATAATAATAATAAAAAAACCTTATTCTCACCTTCCGCCGTCGCGTCCTCTCCTCGGCACTGCAAGCGGCAGGTTCCGCTTCCAAAGATGCTATGGGCGAAGAACCTTCCATGACGTCACGGTCATGTGACCGCGACGTCACGGTCATGTGACCGCGACGTCATGGAAGGTCCTGCGCTCATACCAATCCTGGGACCGGACACCGCACACAAGCGCCGGAACTACAATGGCCTCTTCGGATGGTGAGTATGTTTCTTTTTTATTTTTTAACCTGTTACATACGTGACTGGGCAATATACTACCTGGCTGGGCAATATACTACGTGTCTGTGCTGTATACTACGTCACTGTGCAATATACTACGTCGCTGTTCAATATACTACGTGGCTGGGCAATATACTACGTGGCTCTGTGCTGTATATTACGTGGCTCTGCAATATACTACGTGACTGGGCAATATACTACGTGACTGGGCAATATACTACGTGACTGGGCAATATACTACGTGGCTGGGCAATATACTACATGGCTGGACAATGTACTACGTGACTGGGCAATATACTACATGGCTGGGCAATATACTACATGGCTGGGCAATATACTACGTGGCTGGGCAATATACTACGTGGCTGGGCAATATACTACATGGCTCTGTGCTGTATATTATGTGGATGTGCAATATACTACGTGACTGGGCAATATACTACGTGGCTGGGCAATATACTACGTGGCTGGGCAATATACTACATGGCTCTGTGCTGTATATTATGTGGCTGGGCAATATACTACGTGACTGGGCAATATACTACGTGGCTGGGCAATATACTACGTGGCTGGGCAATATACTATGTGGCTGGGCAATATACTATGTGACTGGGCAATATACTACGAGGACATGCATATTCTAGAATACCCGATGCGTTAGAATGGGGCCACCATCTAGTACTTCTAATAAACAATTCAAAATCAGCCTATTCGCAGATGACATGTTACTGTCCCTCACGAACCCACTGCAGTCTACTGTAGCACTACTTGAGACATTGAACGATTTTTCCCAACTCTCAGACTTTAAAATTAATAATCACACATCAAAGATATTGAAGTTCTACTTATCAAATGATACAATCAATTCCATAAAAGCGATATCTGAATTTTATTAGGAAAAAGAAGAGATTCTTATCTAGGTGTCACATTCAGGAAAACTCTATCAACTACAATCAGTGCAAATTGCGAATCACTCCTGTCTACCATCACAAAGGATTTGCAATCCTGGGAGAATGTGGGCATGTCATGGATGGGCAGGGTTCTAGCTGTTAAAACTGTAATTCTACCAAAATTGCTGTATATTTTTAGGGCCCTTCCTTTAATATTCCCATCTGTTTTCTTTAAAGATTGCAACTAAAAACTTTTCTCATTTATTTGGAAAAGCAAAAGAGCTAGAGTTTCTAGAACCATACTATATAAAAATAAATATAACGGGGGAATGGGAATCCCAAATATACAAGCCTATTACAAGGCAAATCTGATTAAACAGAGCCAGCATTGGGTAACTGATGGTATAAAACCAGCATGGTTAGAACTTGAAAAACAAGACCATACTTCCAAGTCCTTAAAGGTGACTCTTCTTGAGCATACGAGTATATTTAGTTTAAATAAATATATATCAAAACATCCAATTTTTTTGGCAATTGCACAAGCTTGGGTTTCTCTTGCCACACAAAAAGATAATGATATACCAAAATCAAGGGATAACTTCCCACTAACACCGATTTCTTCCATTTTCGGAATCTCTATTACAGAAAATTGGTTAAAAAATGGCATTCGCAAATTGGGCGATTTGGTTAGAAATAATACGCTGAAATCCTTTTCTGATATTAAGAAAAAATATAACATCCCGTCTGAGGACTTTATGCAATACTATATAATAAAGGATTACCTACATAAAAAAATTTATTGATAAAGCCACACGGAAATCAGAGATTGTCCATCTTCTCCTTAACAACACAAATCACAATATTTTCTGGAGCACAAAATTCATCTATAATTCCTGTAACAAAGACAACGAATTAAAAAAAAAACAATACATACTTAGATGGGAGAGGGATATCCAATTCTGGGCAACACGGAAAAAATGGGAAAAAGCCATAAAATACTCATACTCCTCAACCATTTCAATACCCATGCACGAAACATATTACAAGCTATTGACCAGATGGTACCTAACCCCATCTAGAATCGCACACTTCAAGGCTGATTCGTTTCCGCTGTGCTGGAGAGGCTGCGAAAGCAAGGGTGATTTGATTCATGTCTTCTGGACATGCCCAAAACTTGGAAGCTTATGGAATGAGATCTCTAAATATATTGGTAACCTTATCAATAGAGACTTCGTTCTCTCTCCACAAGTAATATTTTTTTCTCTAGATATGGAGGATATTCACTACTCCACTAGATACGTAATTATACACCTCTTGCTCATAGCAAAGAATATGATCGCTACCCTTTGACCCGAGATCCCAAAGCTCTCTGACGTTGTGGACAAACTACAAATGCATAATGCGCTAGATTTGAAATTTGCTATAGCGAATGACTGTGTGCATAAGTATGACAGAAAATGGAGTACATGGAACACCATTCACCAAAACTCTGTCTAACTGATTATGTTATTTGGAGTTATGGAATGTAGATTTGCATTCTTTTTTGTATATAGTTTTAATATAGAAATATACAAGTTAATGACAATGAGACAGACTTGATGACAAAGATTTCTAGAACTAATCATAGATCTGTCTATGTTCTTTGTTGCCTTTACCCTCCCTATTCCCTTTCCCTATATGTCATATTTCACGCTGCTCATCATTATAATATTTAAAGCGTGGTTGAAATTTATAAAAGTTCAATAAAAACACTTAAACAATAAAAATGCATAGAAAAACATCATTGAAATTTTACAGTGTTTTTTATTTTCTAATTTTGTTGTATTTGTGAGCAAATGCTAAAAAACTGCTTCAAAAATGCTGAAAGAATTGACAAGCTGCAGATTTAAAAAAAACTCTCAGTTCTCAAATTCAGTCAGGAGAAAAAAACAACAAGCGTGTGGATGAGATTCATGAAATGGCATAGCTTTTCTGGTACTGTAGAAAGCAGCTTTCAATTTGCCTAATTAATTACTGAAAAAAAAAGATGACTTGAACCCTATAGCGCCACCTGTTGAAGTAGCAATCATACAAGTCACTAGCAACCCTTAAATGAGTCTTACAATATGACTTTGGATAAAAGCCAAATCAGAATTTCAATTTGCAAGAGGTGGTAAGCCTGATCATCTAAGGTGATTAGTCACGGTCAGGAATGAAATATCTCGGGCAGCTGATCTACCTGAATAGAGACTTATTAACTCTAGAGAGCATTACCAAAACCAAGATACTTTCAAGACCCCTCAGAGATGGAGAATGGCATCCTCACTGTACCCTGCATCTTGAGCAGGAAGGACAGTCCTCTTATAGTAGATGTGATGTCAATTCCAAGATATTTTTCCTCCAGTAGGCAAAGTACAGCAGCATCTCATATCCATAATTCTGTAAGGACTAGATAAAGTATGTTTTTTTCTTCATATTTATGCACGGAAATTGGTAACATTTTTGGAAGAGTAACTGATTAATGTCCTCTGGAAGTTCATATTGCCATTTCTACCATGTGAGGATAGGAGAGAAGGTTGCTCTCTCTTCTTCCTCTGCAATGCTGCTCTCCAATATACTCCAATGTATTACCATATTTTTCAGACTATAAGACGCACCCAGGTTTTAGAGGTGGAAAATAGGGAAAAATATATTTGAAGCAAAAAAGGGGGTAAAACATTTAATGTCATAAACATACTATTATATGTGTTGTTATTATATATAATTGTATGTTATTATGTTGGAAGCTGCAGGTAGAAGATGGAGCTGCGGGACCAGTGTGGTGTCTGTAAAGTATTGTATGAAGACGCTGGAGGGTGAGTATAAGAATGGGGGCACAGGGCTTATATTTAAAGCACCACTCCAGCACTGAAAAATAACACTGGAGTGCTGCTTTGAGATCCCATTGGGAGAACTATAACTCCCAGCATGTCCTGCAGAATCTATGGCATATTGGGAGTTATAGTTCACCACAGAAGTGGCAGAGTGCTTTATTGTGTGTTGTAGTGACTAACCTTTCAATTGTAACGAAGAAAAAGAAGACTGACAGCACTCACTTATTGGGGCGCCAGGTCCGCATCCAGGGAACCTTCCTGGATCATCCACATAGTCCAAAGAGAAACAAAAGACCAGCGCTCCATCCGGATGTAGTATTCCAACGTGCAAACTTTATTGAGCCATGTAACAAACATGGCTCAATAAAGTTTGCACGTTGGAATACTACATCCGGATGGAGCGCTGGTCTTTTGTTTCTCTTTAACCTTTCAATTGTGGCAGCCAGCCACACTGTGGTGAGGTAAAATGCTGGAGCATCCCATGACTGCACACACAGAGTCCTCCCTCTTGTTGCCTCTCCACAGTACAGGAGTAAGCTTGCAGATTGTAGTGTGGTGTCTGCAGGACCTGTGATGACATCAGAAGAGGGAGGGCTCTGTGCTGCCATGTGATGATCCAGCCCACCCTCTTCATGACATCACACAGGTCCTTGTGCTGGGGCACTCAGCATCCATCCAGCCCAGCCCCGGCAGGCAGGTATGCAGCGATCTAATCCCCTCTGGCCCCTGCTGCTGCCTCCTCCACAAGACACACAGATCTCCCCAGCTGCTGCAGGAATCCAGCACTGGGGAAACCATGTGTGTCCCTGTGAAGGAGTATTCATTTGCTGCTCCCGACTCACTGCTCAGCTGACAGGTGGACAGGGAAGCAGATAATGAATATTCACTGCACTTTAATGATCGCGACCATGTAGTTTCCCCAGCACTGATTCCTGAAGCCAGGGACATTTTTCTGCCTCCTGCCTCCCAGTGCAATCCCACTCGCTGCTGCCCCTCCCCACACTACATCCCTACCATAAGATGCACCCACACTTTCCTCTCAAATTTGGAGGAAAAAAAGTGCATCTTATGGTCAGAAAAATACGGTGTGTATATATATATATTAATATATATATATATGTATATACATACATACATATATATACTGTACATACATACATACAGGTGCATCTCACAAAATTAGAATATCATCGAGAAATTATTATACACCATGTTCCAACTATTATGCAAATGACATTTCTCTCGGATTTTCCTAAATGGTCGGTGTAAATGACAGTCAGTCTAATAAAAGTCATCACCCATTAGAGTATACATCAAATTTTATTGAAGAAACCTCGGAATGATAATAGTATAATCTCCAAAATGAATAAAATCTCAAAATGCACTGTTTCAAATTATTAGGCACAGTAGAATTTCTAAACATTTGATATGTTTTAAGGAACTGAAAATGCTCATATATGGAATTTGCAGCATTAGGAGGTCACATTCACTGAACAAAAATGGGTATTATACCTACCGATAATTCGGTTTCCAGGAGTCCATCCTGACAGCACACTGGAGGATGTCCCCCTCCTCCTTGCAGGGACAGGAAAAAACACAGGAGAGGTTAAAAGGTCCCACTCCTCCCCTTTTCCTTCAGTGTTTTGACAAGTACCACTCATGGAAAGATGCAAATAGAATTTTTTATTAACCACATCATATTACAGCATATGAACATAGTATACATAGGGGGGAAGTAATGGTGCTGTCAGGATGGACTCCTGAAAACCGAATTATCGGTAGGTATAATACCCATTTTCCAGGATGTCCCCCTGATAGCACACTGGAGAATACCAGATAAATTCCTTTAGGGTGGGACGACTGCTTGGAGAACTTTTCTCCCAAATGACGTATGCTGGGTTGCTAATACATCAAGTTTGTAATGTTTACAGAATGTGTTTACTCTGGCCTAGGTTGCAGCCCTACATATTTGTTCTAGCGTCGCACCCGCTCGTTCAGCCCATGATGCTGAGATAGCCCTAGTAGAATGAGCTTTAATTCCCACTGGACAATCTACCCCTTCTGATGAATAGGCTTTTGAAATTACCGTTGTAATTCATTTGGCTTTGGAAGCTTTAGAAGCTTTTTTGCCCCTATTTTTACCCCCAAACAAGATAAATAGGTTAGGGTCCCTTCTCCAGGATTTAGTGGCCTCTAGATAGTCTAACACTGCTTGTCTGACATCAAGGGAGTGTAATTATTGTTCCTTTGCATTTGAGGGGTTTTCACAGAAAGATGGTAAGATTATCTCTTAGTTTCGGTTTTGTATTGAAGCTATCTTAGGGATAAACGATGGGTCTAACTTTAAAATTATGTGATCATCGTGAACCTGAAGGTAGGGATCCCTAATAGAGAGAGCCTGCATTTCTCCCACTCTCTTAGCTGTCGTAATTGCTACTAGAAATGCTGTTTTCCAAGTACAGACTGAGATAGGCATATTTTCTCCTAAGGCAAAAGGATCCTTACATAGAGCCCTGAGGACTAAATTCAAGTCCCAAGAGGGAACTAATTGTTAGGCTGGGTTCACATTGCGCTAGGTGTGTCCGTCTAACGGACTCGTTTTTAAGTAGTAAAAACGCAATGTAACGCACATACTAACGCGCCCATAGACTTGCATTGTCTGACGCATCGTGACGCATCCCTAAATTGGTATGCGTTTGTCACATAACGTTTTTTTTCTGACGGACCTTCAACGCGGCTTGCAGCGTTTTCGGGTCCGGCCAAGCTAACGCACTACTAACGGAAGCGTTCATTCTGCCATAGAAGGCTATGGCAAACGCAGTCAGACGCAAATCATGAAAAATTTCCAAATAGAACCACACGTTTTAATAGCTTTTGAAGGTGGTCACATGTGGTCATGTGACAGGAAATGTGACTTCGGCCATTAAAATATCCCACTCACACAAAGTCTCCTGCACGTGACAGAGTGTTTTGCCGTAGCTAAATTGTAAGTACATTTCTATATATTATATATCTCTGTATACATCATGGGAGTCTGTAATGTCCGTCGGATGTGTGTGTACTAAAAATGTATTGTTTTGTTGCACACAGATGTCGGATACAGATGTCAGCAGCAGCAGCGTGTCTGCGATTTTTTCTTCTGAGTCGGTAGGCTTGCACTTTAAAAAACCATGTTGTGTGAAACTCCATTGTATTGAGCTAGGCATAACAATCCTGTTTATTGTTTTATTGTGAATAGGAGTCTTCTGAGCCCAAGGCTGTTAGACCTCCCCCAAAAAAACACGCAAAAACAACAAAGGTACATAGCACACATGTTGAATTTTTCAGGCATAAATTTATTGATCCAATGAATGTTAACATTATTTAATGTTAAAATATTTTTTTTTACATTTTACATACACAATAGGTTGTGGCACAAGGAGGACAAAAAAGAAAAAAGGTCCCTAGCCGTCTGTCGTCGCCACAACTGCCAGTGGTAAATATAAAATAGAAATATTCTATCCAATATTTACCAACAATCTATCTATTCACTTTCTATCTACTATACCTATAAACTATCTATCAACTATCTATCGCTCCATCTATTTGTCTATCTATATCTATGTATCTATCTATCAATATCTATGTATCTATCTATCTATATCTATCTATCTAAATCTATGTATCTATCTATATATCTATCTATCAATATCTTTGTATCTATCTATCTATCTATCTATATCTATGTATCTATCTATCTATATATCTATCTATCAATATCTATCTATCAATCTATATCTATCTATCTATCTATGTATCTATCTATCTATATATCTATCTATCAATATCTATGTATCTATCTATCTATCTATATATCTATCTATCAATATCTATGTATCTATCTATCTATCTATCAATGTATATCTATCTATCTACATCTATCTATCTATCTATATATCTATATATTGCTATATCTATGTATCTATCTATCTCTGTATATATGAATATGGCCATCCAGTGAAATTGACACTATCAACATAACGTTTTGTGTTTACATAGTCCAAGTCAGCGCCAAAAAAAAAAAGGATTGTCGTTGACGAAGAGCCATTGACTATCCACAATGAGACACTTATTAACCTTGTGGAAGCCAACCCCTCCATATGGGACCAGAGCGACAGCTCCCACCATGACATCGTGAAGAACCGGAAGTTGTGGGATCAAATAATCTGTCACTTTGATCCCCGATACATGGAGAAGTCGACAACCTCAAAGAAAAAAATTGGTAAATATTGGTGACGTAACATCGGAAAATGTTTAAAAAAAAAAAAATTTTCTATCCTATCAACCTATCCACTTGTTGTCTGCTATCTATCTCTCAATTATCAACTATCTGTACACTATATATCTATCTATCTATACACTATTTCTACACTATTTCTTATCTAACAACTATCTATCTACTATTTATATATCAACTATCGTAGCAAACTATGAACAATTTTTCCTATATCTTAACACAATCTACTATTTTTATATATATATTTTTTTTTTTTAAATTTAAAGCCGATGCTGTCCATACCCGTTGGAAGTCCATCCGCGATCGCTTTGTCCGTGACTACCGGAACAGTCAGAATGCACCAAGCGGATCAAGTGGCAAACGGGTGACACCGTATGTGCATTATGACCAACTGCTCTTTCTTCAGAAAACAGTGTCTCAGCGCTCGTAAGTACAAGAAGGTCTGTGTGCGAGACTAAATTGTTTAAAGGAAAATAAGTAATTTTTGTTTTTGGGTTACAGCACGATATGCAGTACCGCTGCTCCTAGACCAGCAGAGGAACTTGAGCCTTCTTCAGTGGAACCAACGCAACCTGAAGATGTGTCTGGCATCACCGAGCCACGATCTGCGGATAGAAGCACTGTTGCTGCAGGTGTGAGTGCCCGGTTGCAATCACAGCGTGGACGCAAGCGAGCATCTCAAAAAGATGAAGCAGATGCAATTATCGTGGATGGACTCCAACGGGTAGAGGACATGTGTCGCAGTGAGCTCAAAGACCTGAGACGAGAAATTACCGAGCTGCAAGCACGCGAGTCTGTCTACTCTGCTAATGAGTGGAAGCTACTTTTATTATCCTATGTGCCTGTAGTACAAAATATCCCGGCACATAGAAACCTTATGTTTCGACAAAGACTTAACGAGCTTGTAGAGGAATTTGTGGGCACCGAGGAACCCGCTCCATCGGGAAGAAGAAGACTGGACATGCCGCCCTACAACCCTCAATATAGAGGCCGGGGTGAAACGAGCGTGGAACCTCAAAGACAATGTAGTAGTCCATCATATAGTTGGGCAGACAATACTCCCGTGCAGTACCAAAGTCTTTAGTACAGTTCACTGTCCACAGCCAGGTGCAATTACCGCGTTGGAATTTTTTTTTTGGGGGGGGGGTTTTGTTGTTAATTTCTATTTTCCTTTTTTTTTTCATCCCTATGGGATATCATATGTTACACCTGTGTACCAACAGTTTGTTGGGAAAATACAAAAACATTTAGTAAACTGTTTCAAATTTCAGATTCTTGTATGACTTTAACTTTAACTTTTTACACGACATAAGGTAACTTTTTACACGACATCAGGTTAAACAACATAACTTTTTACACTACGTAACTTTTTACACGACATCAGGTTAAACAACATAACTTTTTACACTACGTAACTTTTTACACGACATCAGGTTAAACAACATAACTTTTTACACTACGTAACTTTTTACACGACATCAGGTTAAACAACATAACTTTTTACACTACGTAACTTTTTACACGACATCAGGAAGACTTTAAATTATTTTCACACGTGTCTGTCTTGCCATGGAACCTGGCCTTCATGTGTGAAGTAGTGTGCAAATTGATCACGAATCCTCATTATTTGTGATGCAGAACGAACTGTAGTCGATTCAATGCTACTGAGGTTCGACTCACAATCATTGGGGTCTACCAACTGGGGTTCATGTCTCGCCACAAAATTGTGCAGACAGATGCATGCCTTCACAACACGGTCCACATTGTCTGGTTGCAGTTGCATGCAGGTTAGTAAAATCCGCCATTTTAATGTCAAAATCCCAAAGGCACACTCCACATAACGTCTAGCCCGGCTCAAGCGATAATTAAAAATGCGCCTGCTGGAGTCTAGACTACGGCTTGAGTAGGGCTTGAGGAGATTTTGTCCTAGTTGGAAGGCCTCATCACCAACTAAAACATAGGGCAAACTTGGGCCTTCGGTCCCCGGAAGAGGTCGTGATGACGGTATGTTTAAACTTTGGTTGTACAAACATTGGCCCATGTTGGAGTCTCTGAATACTCTGGAATCGTTAGTCCGGCCATAAGCTCCAATATCCACAGCAACAAAACGGTACCTGGCATCCGCAATCGCCATCAATACTATAGAAAAGTATTTCTTATAGTTATAGTAGAGGGAACCACTATGTGCAGGTTTCTGAATCCGAATGTGCTTTCCGTCCACGGCACCAATACAATTGGGGAAATTAGCCACATCCTCGAACTGTTGGGAAATTGCTAGCCACATTTCTGATGTTGGTGTTGGTAGCACAAGTGGTTGCAAGTTGTTCCAAATGGCATCACAAGTTTCCCGAACCAGTTGACAAATTGTTGACTTCCCAAGTCGAAACTGGTAATGCAGTGACGCAAAAGTTTCTCCGGTAGCCAGATATCTGTTGACATTCAAAAACAAAAAAAAAAAAATTAGGATTTTAATGATCATCTAAAGGCTAGTTGACAATATAATATACAATTGCAAAATGAACATTAGGCCACACGATACCGAGATCTAGTCTTTGTCAATAGAATGATAAAAAAAATGTATAATTACCTCACAGTCACTACTAAACGTTGCTCCGCACTGATGCTTTCACGAAAAGTGCTGCGATGATGATGTATCTCATCCTTCACATGTGAGAGCAGAACATCAAAGGTCTCAATGGACATCCGTAGATAGCGTTGGAATTTGAAGGGATGATCCCGAAGCTGCACATACAGGGTGTGAAAGGCACCATATGTACTCCGCAAGAAATTCACTTCGTGGATCCAATATCTCCTTTGCGAACTACGCTTTCTCTGCCGAAGTCGCAACCGCATCAAGCGAAATCTGACGAGCTCAGACACAAACATCTTGCTAGCAGAAGTTCACTCAATGCTTTCAAAATGGAGAATGAGTCTGTGCCCACACCCGACAATGACAAAAGGGAAAAAAAAAAAAAAAAAGAACAACTTTATTGACAGTGACAAACGCAGACAAACGGATACTTCGTAAACGGACATCAAAATGAAAAAACGCGATCACATGCGTTAACGCTAGCGTTACCGTGACGACGAATTTCACATATTTTTGCTCCGTTTCTGTACATGCGTTTAACGCATCCGTTTGACGCCATGTACTTGACGCAATGTGAACCTAGCCTAACGGTGGGACGCAATCTCTGTATGGCTTTAACAAACCTAATTATCCATGGGTGTGAAGCTAAAGGATAATCTAGGAAAATGCTGAGTGACGAAATTTGTACCTTAAGGGTACTAGGCCTAAAGGTACTGTCACACTAGACGATATCGCTAGCGATCCGTGACGTTGCAGCGTCCTCGCTAGCGATATCGTCCAGTGTGACAGGCAGCAGCGATCAGGCCCCTGCTGGGAGATCGCTGGTCGGGGAAGAAAGTCCAGAACTTTATTTCGTCGCTGGACTCCCCGTAGACATCGCTGAATCGGCGTGTGTGACACCGATTCAGCGATGTCTTCGCTGGTAACCAGGGTAAACATCGGGTAACTAAGCGCAGGGCCGCGCTTAGTAACCCGATGTTTACCCTGGTTACCATCCTAAAAGTAAAAAAACAAACACTACATACTTACCTACAGCCGTCTGTCCTCCAGCGCTGTGCTCTGCACTCCTCCTGCTCTGGCTGTGAGCGTCGGTCAGCCGGAAAGCAGAGCGGTGACGTCACCGCTCTGCTTTCTGGCTGCCCGGCGCTCACAGCCAGACCAGAGAAGCAGAGCGCCGAGGACAGACGGCTGTAGGTAAGTATGTAGCGTTTGTTTTTTTACTTTTTAGGATGGTAACCAGGGTAAACATCGGGTTACTAAGCGCGGCCCTGCGCTTAGTTACCCGATGTTTACCCTGGTTACCGGGGACCTCGGGATCGTTGGTCGCTGGAGAGCTGTCTGTGTGACAGCTCTCCAGCGACCAAACAGCGACGCTGCAGTGATCCGGATCGTTGTCGGTATCGCTGCAGCGTCGCTATGTGTGACGGTACCTTAAGTCCCATGCTGAATCCAGATTGCAAAAAATCCAGTACTCTGGGAACGTCCGGGCCATCCTGCAACACGGTAGACCCGCAACCTTCCATACAAAATCTCTTCCAGATCTTGTAGTAAATTGCCGAAATTACCGGCTTTCTACTTGCTTGGATAGTTGAAATGACTTCATCTGATAAACCCCTAACCTTCAACATGTCCCTTTCAGGATCCAAGCTGAAAGGTGTAGCTTTTCTGAGTTTTGGTGTAAGACCGGACTCTGATAAATTATGTTCTTCCATAGAGGAAATTTGATTGGGTTCTCTGTTGTCATGGTTCCCAGCAGTGGAAACCAGCTTCTTTTCGGCCAGAATGGCACAATCATCAGGACTGTTGCTTGATCTTCCTGTATTTTCCTGAGCACCACTGGAATGAGTGCCAATGGAAGAAATGCATGTGAGAGAGGTTCGTCCCAAGTCTGGCTTAAGGTGTCTACTGCTTCTGGCATGTCTGAAGGGTTGAGAGAATAGAATCTGGGCACCTTTGAATTTTTCCTTGTTGCAAACAAATCTATCTTGGGGGTTCCCCAATGGTGGCTTAAAAGTTGAAAAACTTCTTGGTTTAGTTCCCACTCTGTCGGACAGACCTTCTTCCTGCTTAGGTAGTCTGCCAGGATATTTTGAGACCCTTCTAGATGCACTGCTGTAATTGACAGAACTGTGTTCTCTGCCCAGGCAAATATCTTTTGCGCTAGATCTTGAAGTGCTTTGTGCCTGGGACCCCCTGGTGTCTCAGGAATGATACTGCTGTTATGTTGTCTGTAAGAATCTTTACATGCTTTTAACCGTGATTGGTTTCTTCTTAGGGCCTCCCAAACTGCTAAAAGTTCTCTGAAATTTGAGGACTTGTGGTTGATGTCCTTGTGTCATTTGCCCTGGAAAAACTGTCCCTCCAGGTGTGCTCCCCATCCCCACTGACTGGCGTCTGTGGTGATTATCACACAAGGAGTCGGAATCCATGGAATACCTGTCCTTAGGTTGTTGATTTGTGTCCACCACTGTAATGATCTTCTTACTGTTGTTGATAGTTGAATCCGTCTGTCCAGAGACGCTTGGCAACGATCCCAGACTGATAAAATCTGTCTTTGTAATGGTCTTGAGTGGGCTTGGGCCCACCTGACACAGTTGATACAGGCTGTCATCTTCCCTAAGATCTTCATGGCTGATCTTATGGTAATTCGACCCTTCAGACACTGTATGATCATGTTTCTCATAGACTTCTGTCTTTCTTTTGGTAGAAAGGACTCTCTGCAAGTTGAATCCAGAAGCACTCCCAGGAATACCTTCCGAGATTCGGGTTTTAGATGCGATTTTTCCCGATTTACGACCCATCCCAGATGTTCTAGCACCGTTATGGTTCGATCTCTGTGTAGGAGTAGGGTTCTTTCTGATCGAGCCACCAGGAGAAAATCGTCCAAATAAGGAATTATTGTAATTCCTTGGCTTCTTAGGTATGCGACGACTTCTGCGATCAGCTTCGTGAATATCCTTGGGGCTGAAGCCAAACCAAATGGGAGACATTGAAACTGGAGGTGGCAGGTCTGATCCGATAAAGATACCGCGAACCTCAGAAGTTCCTGAGAGGTTGGATGAATTGGAACCTGATAATACGCACTCTTCAGGTCGAGAGTGCACATTACTGAGGTTTTGTCTATGAGATGGATGGTTGATCTTATGGATTCCATCTTGAACCGCTTGTATTTGACTCAAGCATTTAATGGTTTTAGATTTATGATGATGCGACTTTCCCCTGATGGTTTCGGAATTGAGAATAGGGAAGAGTAGTGACCCCTGCCTATTTCTGATGTGGGAAACCCAACTATGACCTGGGAGCTGAAAAGTTCCTGAAGGTCTGAGAACATTGGAGAGTCGGCTGCCACAGATGTCGGTAGGATATATCTTTGGGGGGCCGGGGATACCAGTTCTATTTTGTAGCCCTTGGATATTATGCTTAAGACAAACTTGTTTTGTGTGATCTGACCCCAGTTGTTGAGGAAAAACCTGAGCCTGCCCCCTATGCCTATGGCGTCATTGCCTCCTAGGTCTAGAGCTTGATCCAAAAAGGTAATTTCTTCCCCTTCTGCTTTGAGTATAGGAACCTTTATAGGACCCTCTATTGGATCTTCACTGTTCTCTTCTCCGAAAAGGCTGAAACTTTTGGGTTTATCCTCAGGGAATCCCTTCTTATTATCTGATGCAACCTCCAAGATATCATCTAACGCCTGTCCAAATACCCGGGATCCTGCAAAGGGAATGGCACACAATTTATTTTTAGAGGCGTTATCTCCCGACCAAGATTTAAGCCATATGGCTCTACGGGCTGCATTTGATAAAGAGCTATTTCTCGCCGCAAATCGCACAGATTCGGCTGAAGTATCAGCCATGAAAGCTGTAGCTGATTTTATAATGGGAAGGGAAGAAATTATTTCAGCCCGTGGGGTTTTATTAATCAAATGTTCCTCTAACTGCCCCATCCATATGAACATTGATCTTGCTACCGACATCGCCGCAATATTTGCCCGGATCAGGGCTGCTGACGTATCTCAAGCACGACGTAGGAGAATGTCCGCCTTGCGGTCCATAGCATCCCTGAGGCTTGACGAATCCTCAAAGGGAATAGAAGTCTTTTTCGTAACTTTAGCTACAGGAACATCGACCTTAGGGATTTCTTCCCACGTCTTGACATCCTCCGGGTCAAATGGTAGACGGCCCTTAAACTCTCGGGACATCACTAGTCTACATTCTGATTCTTTCCATTCTTGCAGTATCATCATCCGGATATGTTCGCTTACAGGGAACACCGTCTGCTTCAGAGATGTTAAACCTCCGAACATCAGATCCTGTCTGGATTTTGGACGCGGCTCTTCCTTCAAAGCAGCAAACAGTTATTTGAAGCTGCTGGTGCCAATGGAGTCCCTTGAACCTCAAGGTGTAGGATCCCTCAAAGCTTGCTGTGGTGCATAAACCTACTATTCGGCCACACCTACACAGTGTTCACAAGCAGAAACAGTTGCAGTGGGCCCAGACATACATGAAGACTAATTTTCAAACAGTCTCGTTTACTGATGAGTGTCGAGTAACGCTGGATGGTCCCGATGGATGGACTTGTGGATGGTTGGTGGATGGCCACCATGTGCTAACAAGGCTGCGACGTCAATAAGGGGGTGGAGGAGTCATGTTTTGGGCTGGAAACATGGGGAAACAGCTGGTAGGGCCCTGTAAGGTTCCTGAAGGTGTGAAAATAACCTCAGCAAAGTATATAGAGTTTCTGAATGACAACTTTCTTCCATGGTATAAAAAGCAGAAAAGTGCCTTCAGGAGCAAAATCATCTTCCTGCATGATAATGCACCATCTCATGTTGCAAAGAATACCTCTGAGTCATTGGCTGCTATGGACAGAAAAGGAGATAAACTCATGGTGTGGCCACCATCTTTCCCTGACCTCAACCCTATTGGGAACCTTTGGAGTATCATTAAGCAAAAGATCTTTGAGGGTGAGAGGCAGTTCACATCAAAACAGCAGCTCTGGGAGGCTATTCTGACTTCATGCAAAGAAATACAAGCAGAAACTCTCCAAAAACTCACAAGTTCAATGGATGCAAGAATTGTGAAGGTGATATCAAAGAAGGGTTCCTATGTTAACATGTAACTTGGCCTGTTAGAATGTTTTGGAGTTAAATAGCTTTTCTGTTCAATGAATGTGACCTCATAATGCTGCAAATTCAACAAATGAGCATTTTCAGTTCTTTAAAACATGCCAAATGTTTAGAAAGTCTACTGTGCCTAATAATTTGGACTAGGGTTGAGTGAAACGGATCGGACAAATTCAAAAATCGCTTGTCCAAGGCATTGCACTATTTGATGCTTTTCAGCAGCAGAGAGATCCTTTTTTTCCCATATTGCTTGAAACCCGTGGCCTGCTTAATAATGTGGAACATCGATTTTAAGTAGTTTTCCTTTAATTAGAATCACCTGGAAAACTAATTGTCGCATGTGTTTAAGATTGATTTCAGTGATCCATTGAGCCCTGAGACACAATACCATCCACGAGTTTATTTGAAAAGCAAAACAATTAAATCTTTATGACACTTAAATCTAATATGCCTAATAATTTGGAACATGGTGTATTTCTTTTCTTCAATACAAAAAGTGAAACTCATATAATAGATAGTTATTACAAATAGATATATGTATTTCCAGTGTTTATTTCTGTTAATGTTGATGATTATGGCTTACAGCCAATGAAAATCCAAAAGTCATTACCTCAGTAAATTAAAATACTTTATTGTAACACCAGCTAGAAAAAATTATTTTAACATTCAAAATGCTGACCTACTGAAATGTACCGAGTATAAGCCGAGATTTTCAGCCCAAATTTTCTCGGCTTATACACGAGTCAAGGTGGGAGGCAGGGTCGGCGGGTGAGGGGGAGAGGGTGCTGAGGCATACTTACCTAGTCCCAGCGATCCTGGCGCTGTCCCTGCCGTCCCACGGTCTTCGGTGCTGCAGTTCTTCCCCTCTTCAGCGGTCACGTGGGACCGCTCATTAGAAAAATGAATAGGCGGCTCCACCTCCCATAGGGGTGGAGCCGCATATTCATTTCTCTAATCAGCGGTGCCGGTGACCGCTGATAGACAAAGAGGCTGCGGCACCGAAGACCAGCTGTGACAGGCAGAGTGAGCGTCAGGATCGCTGGGACTAGGTAAGTATTTTATATTCACCTGTCCGCGTTCCAGCCGCCGGGCGTCGCTCCATCTTCCCGGCGTCTGCGCTCTGACTGTTCAGGTCAGAGGGCGCGATGACGCGTATAGTGTGCGCGGCGCCCTCTGCCTGATCAGTCAGTGCGCAGAGACGCCGGGACCGGACGCTGGGAGCTGCAAGCAAGAGAGGTGAGTATGTGTTTTTTTTTTTTTTTATTGCAGCAGCAGCAGCGGCACAGATTTATGTGGAGCATCTATGGGACAAAATGAACGGTGCAGAGCATATATGGGGCACAGCTATGGGACAATAATGAACGGTGCAGAGCATATATGGGGCACATATATGGGACAATAATGAACGGTGCAGAGCATATATGGGGCACAGATATGGGACAATAATGAACGGTGCAGAGCATATATGGGGCACAGATATGGGACAATAATGAACGGTGCCGAGCACAGTATGGGGCACAGCTATGGGACAAAATGAACGGTGCAGAGCAGAGCACTGTATGGGGCACAGCTATGGGACAAAATGAACGGTGCAGAGCAGAGCACTGTATGGGGCACAGCTATGGGACAAAATGAACGGTGCAGAGCAGAGCTTTGTATGGGGCAGAGCTATGGGACAAAATGAACGGTGCAGAGCATATATGGGGCACAGATATGGGACAATAATGAACGGTGCAGAGCATATATGGGGCACAGATATGGGACAATAATGAACGGTGCAGAGCACTGCATGGGGCACAGCTATGGGACAAAATGAACGGTGCAGAGCACTATATGGGGCAGAGCTATTGGACAAAATGAACGTTGCAGAGCATATATGGGGCACAGATATGGGACAATAATGAACGGTGCAGAGCATATATGGGGCACAGATATGGGGCAATAATGAACGGTGCAGAGCATATTTGGGGCACAGATATGGGACAATAATGAACGGTGCAGAGCATATATGGGGCACAGATATGGGGCAATAATGAACGGTGCCAAGCACAGTATGGGGCACAGCTATGGGACAAAATGAACGGTGCAGAGCACAGTATGGGGCACAGCTATGGGACAAAATGAACGGTGCAGAGCACTATATGGGGCAGAGCTATGGGAAAATATGAACGGTGCAGAGCACTGTATGGGGCATGTTGTGAATTCTGTTGTCGGGCACCCTCCAGTGGTCATGAATGGTGCTTCGGCTGGTTCTGTCCATGGATTTCCTCTGGTGGGTGTTTCTGAGTTTCCTTCCACAGGTGACGAGGTTAATTCGTTAGCTGGCTGCTCTATTTAACTCCACTTAGATCTTTGCTCCATGCCACCTGTCAATGTTCCAGTATTGGTCTAGTTCACTCCTGGATCGTTCTTGTGACCTGTCTTCCCAGCAGAAGCTAAGTTCCAGCTTGTATTTCTTTGGTTTGCTATTTTTCTGTCCAGCTTGCTATTTTTATTGTTGTCTTGCTTGCTGGAAGCTCTGGGAAGCAGAGGGAGCGCCTCCGCACCGTGAGTCGGTGCGCAGGGTCTTTTTTGCGCCCTCTGCGTGGTCTTTTTGTAGGTTTTTGTCCTGACCACAAAGTAACCTTTCCTATCCTCGGTCTGTTCAGTAAGTCGGGCCTCACTTTGCTAAATCTATTTCATCTCTGTGTTTGTATTTTCATCTTTACTCACAGTCATTATATGTGGGGGGCTGCCTTTTCCTTTGGGGAATTTCTCTGAGGCAAGGTAGGCTTTATTTTTCTATCTTCAGGGCTAGCTAGTTCCTTAGGCTGTGCCGAGTTGCATAGGGAGCGTTAGGCGCAATCCACGGCTATTTCTACTGTGTTTGATAGGATTAGGGATTGCGGTCAGCAGAGTTCCCACGTCCCAGAGCTCGTCCTTTATTATCAGTAACTATCAGGTCATTCCGTGTGCTCTTAACCACCAGGTCCATTATTGTCCTGACCACCAGGTCATAACAGGGGCAGCTATGGGGAAATAATGATCTATTTTTATTTTTGAAATTCACCGGTAAATGCTGCATTTCCACCCTAGGCTTATACTCGAGTCAATAAGTTTTCCCAGTTTTTTGTGGCAAAATTAGGGGGGTCGGCTTATACTCGGGTCGGCTTATACTCGAGTATATACGGTATGTTCAGTAAGTGCACTCAATACTTGGTTGGGGCTCCTTTTGCATCAATTACTGCATCAATGCAGTGTGGCATGGAGGCAATCAGTCTGTGGCACTGCTGAAGTGTTATGGAAGCCCAGGTTGCTTTGATAGCAGCATTTGGCTTGTCTGCATTGTTGGTTCTGGTGTGTCTCAGCTTCCTCTTGAAAATACCCCATAGATTCTCTATGGGGTTAAGGTCAGATTAGTTTGCTGGCCAATCAAGCACAGTGATACTTTTGTTTTTAAACCAGATATTGGTACTTTTGGTAGTGTGGACAGGTGCCAAGTCCTACTGGAGAATTACATTTCCATCTCCAAAAGCTTGTGCCACGCCCCATTGATGCAGTAATTGATGCAAATGAAGCCCCGACCAAGTCTTGAGTGCATTTACTGAACATACATTTCAGTAGGACAACGTTTAGGATGTTAAAATAATTTCTCAAGCTTGTGTTATAAAGTATTCTAATTTACTGAGATAATGACTTTTGGGCTTTCATTGGCTGTGAGTCATAATCATCAACATTAACAGAAATAAATACTTGAAATACGGTACTTCACTCTATTTGTAATGACTCTAATATATGTGTTTCACTTTTTGTATTGAAGAACTGAAATAAATTAACTATTTGATGATATTCTAATTTTGTGAGATGCACCTGTATGTGAAAGACTTAGGCTAAACTGTCCTCTGTGGGATCGCTCGTATGATATATTAATGATTGTGATCCATAATTCATTGCCCTGGGACACTCAGAACATTCTATTCCAACCAGAATAGGTCATACTGAGGTTTTTATTCAGTCTGAATATTCCTTTGCCTTGTCCATATTAATCCAGTCAATTGGTCTGAAGATGATTCTGAGTGACCTTCTCCTGATGTGGTGCAGTTCCTTGTGCATCTCTTCCAGAATATCCATTCGCCGCTGCTTTAAAAGAAAGCAATTTGTAAGTTACTTTTGAAAAGTTCAGTAAGATTCTGAAGGCTTAGAATCTCATTCTCAGATATTACTGTATGTTCCCTGTATCAGTGGAGCAAATAGGTAATGCAGCTTCTCAGCCACCTTTAATATATATTTTTTCTTTACTCAGATTATTTGTCTACAGAAAATATTACTTTTAGCAGTCAGCTTTTAGATTTGTACAGTTTTTCCCTACCAGGGATTTGTTAGCTACATCCCCATATGCTACGCCACTGTAGGGACGTAATGAATAGTGATGAGCGAATAAACTCGTTACTTGAGATTTCTCGAGCACGCTCGGGGGTCTTCCGAGTATTTTTTAGTGCTCGGAGATTTAGTTTTTATTGCTGCAGCTGAATGATTTACATCTGTTAGCCAGCATAAGTACATGTGGGGGGTTGCCTGGTTGCTAGGCAACCCCCACATGAGCATGCTCGAGAAATCTCGAGTAACGAGTATATTTGCTCATCACTAGTAATGAAGTGATGATTTAAAATGTAAATCTGTTTTCTCTTAGTCCCACCAGCAGCGCAAGGCTCCCTCTTATCTATATATCTAATTGTCCAAGGTGTACTTCCGTCTTTCTGTCTGCATCTTCCGTAACGGAAATCCCGCATCACTGATTGGTCTCGCCAACTGCCTGTTATGGCTGCCACGACCAATCAGTGACGGACACAGTCCGATTAGTCCCTCCCTACTCCCCTGCAGTCAGTGCCCGGTGCCCGCATGCTCCCCTCCGGTCACCGCAGTCAGTGCCCGGTGCCCGCATGCTCCCCTCCAGTCACTGCACTCCGTCATCTTCCGTTCCCAGAGATGCATTGCGAAATTACCCAGAAGACCGCTAAGTCATGTGGGTAATTTTGCAATGCATCCTGGGAACGGAAGATGGCGGCAGCCGCGCGCTCATCGCCTGCGCCACAGCTTTGCTGGATTGGATCCCGGCAGGTGAGTATATAACTATTTTTTATTTTAATTATTATTTTTAACAGGGATATGGTGCCCACACTGCTATATACTACGTGGGCTGTGTAATATACCGCGTGGCTGCTATATACTACCTGGCCAGTGTCAGATGCCATTTGGGCTGTGTTATGTACTGCGTGGGCTGTGCTATATATTACGTGGCCAGTGTTATATACTGCGTGGGCTGTGTTATATATTACTTGGCCAGTGTTATATACTGTGTGAGCTGTGTTATACATTACGTGGCCAGTGTTATATACTGCATGGGCTGTGTAATATACCGCGTGGCTGCTATATACTACATGGCCAGTGTTATATACTGCGTGGCCTGTGTTATATATTATGTGGCCAGTGTTATATACTGCGTGGCCTGTGTTATATACTACGTCGCCTGTGTTATATACTGCCTGGCTGCTATATACTGCGTGGGCTGTGTTATATAGTACCTGGGCTTTGTTATGTACTGTTTGGGCTGTGTTATATATTGCGTGGCCTGTATTAACGCATCGGGTATTCTGCAATATGTATGTATGTTT
Organism: Ranitomeya imitator; assembly: GCF_032444005.1. Classification (NCBI taxonomy): domain Eukaryota; kingdom Metazoa; phylum Chordata; class Amphibia; order Anura; family Dendrobatidae; genus Ranitomeya; species Ranitomeya imitator. The sequence goes on along the minus strand of NC_091282.1, from coordinate 1,043,328,745 downwards.
GTATATAGCAGCCACATAGTATATAGCACAGGCCACATCGTATTTGTCTGCTATATACTACATGGCTCCTATATACTACGTGGCCTGTGCTATATACTATGTGGCTGCTATATACATACATACATACATACATACATACATACATATTCTAGAATACCCGATGCGTTAGAATCGGGCCACCATCTAGTTCATTATAATTCACAGAATACTAATAAAGTTGAATCCCTTCACCACGGGTCATATTCTGTTTTTGTATTTCTGTTTTTTGCTCCCCTTCTTCCCAGAGCCATAACATTATTATTTTTCCAACAATATAACTTGTTTTATGCATGACGAGTTGTACTTTTGAAGGAGACACTATTAATTTTACTATATAATGTGCTGGAAAACGGCAAAAAAAATTTTGGTGAAATTGCAAAAAATTGCAATTCCACAATTTGTTTTTTTTTTAACCATGTTCACCAAATGCAAAAACTGACCTGCCATTATGATAGTCCAGGTCATTATGAATTCGTAGATTCCAAACATGTATAGGTTCTTTTTTATTTTAAGTGGCAAAAAAAATACAGAGTTTGCTAAAAAAAAAAAAAGTGTTATTTTCCAAGACCCGTAGTGTCTCAATTTTTCAGGATCTGGGGCTGAAAAATTTAAAATTTTAGATATTTTTAATTTTTTATATTTTTTATAACTTTTTAAAAACTTTTTACTAGCTTCAATAGTCTCCATGGGAGACTAGAAACTGCGATCATTCTGTAAGGAGAAGAATCCAGCTAGGCGTGCTTCCTCTGTGACAGGTCCGGAACCGTTGGGGCTGTCACCTATGTTACAGGGGGAAAATCTTAAGGCCCTGGACTGCTCCCGGCAGTTGAGAAAATGGGGCGTGGCTAAGCTGAGGGAATTACAGCGTGCGAGTAATCTGACAGTTTCGGCGGGTACGTGCAGTGCGCAAGAAGTCAGTGTAGGTGCTCCTAACGCAGAATATCGTGAGAGGGCAGGCCTAAGACTTGAAGGCCAGAGGGCAGTAAATGGAGACTGTCCTCAGAAACATGTACCGATATCGCTGACACCATTGACACTGTTGACACCACTGACAGTGAGACAAAGGGCCCGTGTATGGGACATAGCCTTGCGCCACACAGACCGGAGAGTCGTACAATCCATTGTGAACTTTATCCTGTTAAGCTTCTAAACATAGGGGAAACCGCCGTGCAGGACAGAGACATTGCTTTGTGTGTTCCTTCTCCTTCCGGACCCAAAGCCGGCATCAGGACCACCAGGAAACATCGCCCACAACAAGACCTAAGAGGAGAGGATGGCGTCCATCCTTTCCAGGACAGTGCCAAAATTCCACAGCGCCATTGCCTTGGCGCCACCGTATGTACCCAGGGAATACACTGAGGACTGTGTCGGATTGATAAGTCTATTTCCTCTACTTGTTTTACTACTGTGTTCCAAGTTGCAGTAATTTGTATTAAGAAAATTTCCCTCTACTTCTCCCTCCGTGGAGTATCCACTGTCGAATTAAATACCCTTGCTCTGACTACATTCCGTTACTGCATCCTACGTGCCGTGCTGCTGTCTCCTTACAATTCAATAGCCTGTGCTACACACAGAAGGGCTTCAGCCTTGCTCTGTGTAGCAGAAATGCTGACTTGCTATAAATGCTGACCATAGGGATGTGCTCATAGCTATCGAGCTATGAAGACCACAGGGGTCTCCTGCAAACCCTGGGTTGTCATGCCAACACCTTAGCGAAATGTGGTCATGGACAGGGTTTGTGATGCGCTTCCAGCTCTAGCATGTTAAATGCCGCTGTCAGAGACAGGGCCAGTGTTAGCGGCAGGCAGACCAGGCATCTGCCTAGGACCCCCGCTCCTTCAGGCACCCCCAGCCAGTTGCCTGCCACCAGCACCGACTCCCCCCACTAGCGCCGACTGCCCCCCCCGCCAGCACCAACTGCCCCCCGCCAGCTCTGACACATTTAACTATACCGGCATCTATGACACCAGTACAGTTCAATGCAATGATGGAAGAGAGAGCGTCAGCTGACTCTCCCTCTCCCATCATTCCCCTCTGCCTCTGACACTGCAGGGGCGCCATGACGTCACATCATCGCGTACCTGCTGTGTCCTTGGCAGACTGCAGCTGTTGAGACCAGAACTGAGCCAGGAGCAGCGCAGGGCACGAGGAGAGGTGAGGATTGTGTGTGTTCTTTTTTAACCCCTTAGCGACCGCCGATACGCCTTTTAACGGCGGCCGCTAAGGGTACTTAAACCACAGCGCCGTTAATTAACGGCGCTGTGGAAAAAGTAAATAGCGCCCCCCAGAGTCAGATTTTCTCCGGGGTCTCGGCTGCCGGGGGTAGCCGAGACCCCAGAGAACATGATTCGGGGTTTTTTTTACCCACCCCGCATTTGCGATCGCCGGTAATTAACCGTTTACCGGCGATCGCAAAAAAAAAACGCGATCTCTTTTTAATTTCTCTGTCCTCCGATGTGATCGCACATCGGAGGACAGAGAAAAGGGGTCCCAGGTAGCCCCCCAATACTTACCTATCTCCCCCGATGCTCCTCGTGGCTCCCCGTGGGCGCCGCCATCTTCAAAATGGCGGGCGCATGCGTAGTGCGCCCGCCGGCCGGCCCCGCGAGAATCTTTGGGGTCTCGGCTGCTGGGGGTAGCCGAGACCCCAAAGAGCATGATCGGGGTCGGTTTTACCGACCCCTGTTTTGCGATCGCCGGTAATTAACTGTTTACCGGCGACTGCAAAAAAAAAAAAAAGTAAAGTGTAATTCTCTGTCCTCTGATGTGATCGCACATCAGAGGACAGAGAAATAGGGGGATTCGGGGACCCTATCATACTCACCGGTGTCCCTGGATCCTCCTGCTGCTCCTCCTGGCTGACGGCAAAAGAAAATGGCGGGCGCATGCGCAGTGCGCCCGCCATCTGTCTCCATCTGCTGGCCGGCAGGAGAACAGCAGTTGGGGCTAAAATTAGGGTTAGGGCTAGGGTTAGGGTTAGGGCTAGGGTTAGGGTTAGGGCTAGGGTTAGGGCTAGGGTTAGGGCTAGGGTTAGGGTTAGGGTTAGGGCTAGGGTTAGGGCTAGGGCTAGGGTTAGGACTAGGGCTAGGGTTAGGGCTAGGGTTAGGGCTAGGGTTAGGGCTAGGGCTAGGGCTAGGGTTAGGGTTAGGGCTAGGGTTAGGGTTAGGGCTAGGGTTAGGGCTAGGGTTAGGGCTAGGGTTAGGGCTAGGGTTAGGGTTAGGGTTAGGGCTAGGGTTAGGGTTAGGGTTAGGGCTAGGGCAAGGGTTAGGGTTAGGGCTAGGGTTGGGGCTAAATTTAGGGTTAGGGTTGGGGCTAAATTTAGGGTTAGGGTTGGGGCTAAATTTAGGGTTAGGCTTCTTTCACACTTACGTCGGTACGGGGCCGTCGCAATGCGTCGGCCCGACATACCGACGCACGTTGTGAAAATTGTGCACAACGTGGGCAGCCACTGTAGTTTTTCAACGCATCCGCTGCCCAATCTATGTCCTGAGGAGGAGGGGGCGGAGTTACAGACACGCATGTGCGGTCAGAAATGGTGGATGCGACGTACAAAAAAACGTTTCATTGAACTTTTTTTGTGCCGACGGTCCGCCAAAACACAACTGATCCACTGCATGATGGACGCGACGTGTGGCCATCCATCACGATCCGTCGGCAATACAAGTCTATGGGCAAAAAACGCATCCTGCGGGCACATTTGCAGGATCCGTTTCTTGTCCAAAACTACGGATTGTGACGGATGCCAAACGATGCAAGTGTGAAAGTAGCCTTAGGGCTAGGGTTAGGGTTGGGGCTAAAGTTAGGGCTAGGGTTGGGGCTAAAGTTAGGGTTAGAGTTGGGATTAGGGTTAGGGTTTGGATTAGGGTTGGTATTAGGGTTAGGGTTGGCATTAGGGTTACGCTTGGGATTAGGGTTAGGTTTGGGATTAGGGTTGAGATTAGGATTAGGGGTGTGTTGGATTTAGGGTTTTGATTAGGGTTATGGTTAGGGTTGACATTAGGGTTGTTTTGGGGTAAGGGTTGTTATTATGGTTAGGGTTAGTGATTAGGATTATCGATCAGGTTGGGATTAGGGTTAGGGGTGTGTTGGGGTTAGGGTTGGAGCTAGAATTGGGGGGTTTCCACTGTTTAGGTACATCAGGGGGTCTCCAAACACGACAGCTAATTTTGCGCTCAAAAAGTCAAATGGTGCTCCCTCCCTTCTGAGCTCTGCCGTGCGCCCAAACAGTGGGTTACCCCCACATATGGGGCAGCAGCGTACTCGGGATAAATTGGACAACAACTTCTGGTGTCCAATTTCTCTTGTTACCCTTGTGAAAATAAAAACTTGGGGCTACAAAATCTTTTTTGTGGAAAAATATATATTTTTTTATGACTCTGCATAATAAACTTCTGTGAAGCACTTGGGCATTCAAAGTTCTCACCACACATCTATATAATTTCCTTGGAGGGTCTAGTTTCCAAAACGGGGTCACTTGTGGGGGGTTACTACTGTTTAGGTACATCAGGGGCTCTGCAAACGCAACATAACGCCCACAGACCATTCTATCTAAGTCTGCATTCCAAAACGGCGCTCCTTCCCTTCCGAGCTCTGCCGTGCGCCCAAACAGTGGTTTACCCCCACATATGGGGCATCAGCATACTCAGGATAAATTGGACAACAACTTTAGTGGTCCAATTTCTCCTGTTACCCTTGTGAAAATAAAAACTTGGGGGCTACAATATCTTTTTTGTGAAAAAAAAATATTTTTTATTTTCACGACTCTGCATTCTAAACTTCTGTGAAGCACTTGGGCATTCAAAGTTCTCACCACACATCTAGATAAGTTCCTTGGGGGGTCTAGTTTCCAAAATGGGGTCACTTGTGGGGGGTTACTACAGTTTAGGTACATCAGGGGCTCTGCAATCGCAACATAATGCCCACAGAGCATTCTATCAAAGTCTGCATTCCAAAAAGGCGCTCCTTCCCTTCCAAGCTCTGCCGTGCGCCCAAACAGTGGTTTACCCCCACATATGGTGCATCAGTATACTCGGGATAAATTGGACAACAACTATTGCAGTCCAATTTCTCCTGTTACCCTTGTGAAAATAAAAACTTGGGGGCTACAATATCTTTTTTGTGAAAAAAAATATTTTTTATTTTCACGACTCTGCATTCTAAACTTCTGTGAAGCACTTGGGCATTCAAAGTTCTCACCACACATCTAGATAAGTTCATTGGGGGGTCTAGTTTCCAAAATGGGGTCACTTGTGGAGGGTTTCTACTGATTAGGTACATCAGGGGCTCTGCAAACGCAACATAATGCCCGCAGAACATTCTATTAAAGTCTGCATTCCAAAACGGCACTCCTTCCTTCCGAGCTCTGCCGTGCGCCCAAACAGTGGTTTACCCCCACATATGGGGTACCAGCATACTCAGGACAAATTGGACAACAACTTTTGGGCTCCAATTTCTCTTGTTACCTTTGTGAAAATAAAAACTTGGGGGCTAAAATATCTTTTTTGTGGAAAAAAAAATATTTTTTATTTTCAAGACTCTGCATTATAAACTTCTGTGAAGCACTTGGGCATTCAAAGTTCTCACCACACATCTAGATAAGTTCCATGGGGGGTCTAGTTTACAAAATGGGGTCACTTGTGGGGGATTTCTACTGTTTAGGCACATCAGGGGCTCTCCAAACGCGACATGGCGTCCGATCTCAATTCCAACCAATTCTACATTGAAAAAGTAAAACGGCACTCTTTCTCTTCCAAGCTCTGCGGTGCGCCCAAACAGTGGTTTACCCCCACATATTGGGTATCGACGTACTTAGGAGAAATTGCACAACAACTTTAGTGGTCTAATTTCTCCTGTTACCCTTGTGAAAATAAAAATTTGTGGGCAAAAAATCATTTTTGTAGAAAAAATGCGATTTTTTTTTTTCACAGCTCTACGTTATAAACTTCTGTGAAGCACATGGGGGTTCAAAGTGCTCACCACACATCTAGATAAGTTCCTTAAGGGGTCTAGTTTCCAAAATGGTGTCACTTGTGGGGGGTTTCCACTGTTTAGGCACATCAGGGGCTCTCCAAACGCGACATGGCGTCCAATCTCAATTCCAGCCAATTCTACATTGAAAAAGTAAAACGGCGCTCCTTCACTTCC